>NW_025365672.1:0-8075 GCF_016433145.1 Gracilinanus agilis | reverse complement strand
GTGTGTAGTATGTGCATGTGTATGTAGGTATGTTAGGGGAATAGTTTCCACAGTAGGCCAAATTTGTTTGGAACTTGGTAATTTATAAGTTTCCCTATAGCAACTCTGTAGGCTGATAATGCAAAGGATCATTGTACATATTTTACAAATGGGGGAATTGAGGCTCAAGGAAGTTCACTGACTACTTTTGGAGGTACCAGGATTCAGTGGGGAGAATTCAGAGGCTCTGGATTCATATGACCTGAGTTCAAATCCTTGGCTGCTTCATATCTCTGGGCCTCAGTTTCCCTACCTGTAGGTTAATAGAGTTGGACTTGGTGGCCTCTAAGGTCCCCTCCAGCTCTAGATCTTTGATCCAATAATCCTGTGCACAAAGATGAAAACTTGAACTGCCACCAAGTTTTATTGTGAAATTGACAATATCTGTGTAGCAAAAATGATGTAGAAATTGTGAGATCTCCAAGAGAGCTTTTAAAAGGAAAAAACCCAGGAAACAAAAAAGACGGATTATTCAAACATAGCTGATATAAAATTAAAATTTCCGTTTAGTTTTCCCTTGAAAATTAGTAGGGCTGGAAAAGCCCATTCTGGTCATACTATTGCCAAAAACTTTAATGCAGTCATTTCAACCATTTTCCCTGCCTTTCAGAGATGGTCGTATTTGTCATCCCCAGCCACCAGCCTATAGACATTTGTGTTTCCCCTGATCCAGGGCATCCCTTACCAATGTCTGTTGTTTCACATTTTGGATGTCTGATTTTTACCTCTGCACACAGAAGCCCATTAACTGTTCATTTTGGTAAAATCCAAGTGAATAATTCATTAGAAGATCATTATGAGCTTTGTAATGGAAAATTACCTTCCCTTCTGCATATAATGAACTTCAGGAAAGACAAGAATTGGGAACTAAGGGAGGGTAAGAAGTAGGGGAAATGGGGGACGGTGGATTACACACTTGTAACAAAGAACCCAGTGAAGTGGTCACAGGCTTCTTTTGTCTTGCCTCTATCAAATCATTATATGAATATTTACACCTGGTGGTTAGAGAAAAAAATGTGGAGGATGAGTCATTTAGGATAAAGAGAAGTCCAAGTCACCCTGCTAGTTCACATTGCATGAGTGAGATGTTCTGGTCCATGGGCAAGGAGGAATGTGGTGTTCTAATAAGACTTTAGAGAAATGGATTTGATGACCCAAAATGGACTGCAACATGCTTAGTGGAGAGGAGACAAGTCTTGAGCACAATAGCCATTCTCTAGTATTTGAAGAGCTACCCTGTAGGAGAGGGAGCTAGACTTGGCCTGACCACAAATGATAACTAGAAGTTGCAAAGAGATAAATTTAGGCTCGATGGAAAACTCCCTAACTAGACCTTTCTAGAAGTAGAAGGGGCTCCTCTGGGAGATAGTAAACTCCCCCTCATTGGAGGAATGCAAGGAAAGACTGGATGCCCATCTATCAGGAATGGCAAGGAGAATGTTCTTTTTCTTTTGCAGATTGGATTTGCACTGGCCATTGCCCACTCTGAGATTCTGTGATCCCTGACTCTTCGGGTCATAGGATCACAGATCTATACTGGGAAGGAATCTCGGAGGCCATCTAGTCCACCCCCTTTCTAATTTTACAGATCAGTAAACTAAGAACCAGAGAGGTCATGGGAATTGAAGTCTGTAAATGGAAAGAACCTCAAACATCACCTAGTCTAGTCCCTCTTGAGAGAGAAGGAACCTGAGCTTCTAAGATATCTTGGAATCAGAGGATTAGAGTTGGAAAGAACCTCAAAAAGCAATCTAGTCTAACTCCTTCATTTCACAGAAGAGGAAAATGATGCCAAGGGATATTAAATGAGTTGCCCAAGTTAGCTCGGGCACCAGAAGGAGAACGTAAACCCAGATGTTGCCTAAGTTCCATAAACAGTAGGAAAAGGAAATTCCCCTGAAGCTAACGACCGTTGTCCTCTTCATCCTCAAGCTGAAGCACTTCTCAGATACCTTCCATCTCTAAATCTATGATCCTATCATTCTTTCTATTCTTTCCATTCCCATTAATACTGTTCTGCTTGGCATCAGAGGGACAAACCAAGAATGAGGACTAGAGAGCCTTTTTTGTGCCTTTTACCATTCTGTTTTCAGAATCCAGGCATAGACATTGGTGATGTCTCAGAGAGGAGAGCTTTAAGGAAAAGGTTGAAGTGCAAGAATTTCCAGTGGTACCTGGACCACGTTTATCCTGAAATGAGAAGGTACAACAACACCATCGCCTACGGGGAGGTGAGTATTATTAGGCACCGCTACAGCAGTCCTGGGAATCCTGGCAATTTGTGCTTGGGTGACCAATCCAGACTGGGGATACCATTAGTTATGTGGTGGTGCTGGATCATGACGATGTAGAGTCACCAGAGTGCCAGGGTCCTCCCAGCAAAATAAATATGTGCATATAGACTATCCATACAGGAAAGCAATCAGAGCCCCCTCTGTGTTGGTCCAGCCTCCCTCTCTAGCCTGCAGGAGAGACTGGAGTCAAGGAGATGAGCTGAGAGGAGGCCATCCCTTCTGACTGCGTGAAGAGGGATTGGACCAACCCTGTCCCTCACGGTGGGGAAGGGCAAAGGTGCTGATCCAAAGGACCATCTCCCTTATTAGCACTAACACAGGTTGGTTTCTTTTCCACCCCAACAGCTCCGCAACAACAAGGCTAAAGACGTCTGTTTGGACCAGGGGCCTCAAGAGAATCACACCGCAATACTCTATCCTTGCCATGGCTGGGGACCTCAGGTGGGAAGAGATGTTTCTTGTTCAAGGGGAGACATGATTGAGTCCACAGGGGTCTTTCATGACTTTCTAGGACAGAGAAGAAAAGGAGTTGGGAGCCGCTTCAGGGAATGGTTTGTGGGGATTGTCACGTATGTCGTTGTCCTTTGAATTAACTTGCTATGAAGATCTGGAAGTGGGGGAATGTCAGAGGACGAAACCTCAGTGAAATGAGAAAGATGGGAAGTAGGAGGGATGAGGAAAGTTGGGGTCCACAAATGGACTCTGGGTAGGGAAACGTTGGTAAAACCAACACATGGTATGCTCTTTGGGGGCAGGGACTCTCTCTCTTTTATAAAATAATTATATTTTTATTTTCATTTTGAGTATGTTCTTTCCCTCTTCCCCAAGCCCCCCTTAGCCAACGCACAATTCCACTGGGTTTTACATGTATCATTGATCAAAACCTAATTCCATATTATTGATAGTTGGACTAGAGTGATTGTTTAGTGTCTTCATCCCCCATCCTATCCCCATCAGCCCATGTGTTCAAGCAGTTGTTTTTCCTCTGTGTTTCTGCTCCCACAGTTCTTCCTCTGAATGTGGCTGGTTTTCTTTCTCCTGAGTCCCTCCGCCTTGCTCTGGATCCTTGCATTGCTAGTAGATTAGAGGGACTCTCCTTTCATCTGGGTGTATCCCCACAGTCTGATACCTAAAATGAATGCTGGTCAAATTGAGTCATTGAGTCTAGCTCTCGGAGGAGAACTGGGGGGCCAAAATGCTGCTTTCCAGGCTCTGGAATCCTGGGTCTGTGGGGGGTTGGGGGGACCCCGCAGATGGTTCTTCCCCGTTCAGTTTCTTTAATAAGCGTTTATAGGCTGGTTCAGTATGTTAACTGCCTTCCCGAGTAAGGATCTAAATGAAGAAATATAAGGGGATAAAGACAGTCTCATTAAGGGCTTACCACCTATTTGCATAATCAAATACTGCTTGCTTTCAAAGCTTCAGCTTTTTCAGGGACTCAGAAAGTGGGTTAAGAAATCTTCTGGGAGGCACAGAGGAGGCAGGCCCAGGCCTGGGGAGGCGGCTGCAGGGGCTCCCTGGGTTTAGCCGAAGGGAAGCCTTTCCTAAGCTCCTCAGCAGGCTCAGGGCTCCCGTGCCCGTCTGCAGGAAGAGTGGAGAAGCCATTTCTGAACATTCCCCTAGCTGGAGGGCCCTCCCCATCTGAGCCCACCCTGTTCCTTCTCCAATTCCTTTCCCTCCATCAAAGTGGTGTAACCTTAGGCCGGAACTCCTCCTCTCAGATAATAGATGGCTCCCAAGTCCCTTGTTTTATCGCATTTGGTCCTCATAACAACCCTGGGAAGGGGGTGCCCTTTTTATTCCCACTTTACAATGGAGGAAACTGAGGCTGAGAATTGACTCACCCAGGATTACCTCGTCTGAGACAAGATTCAAACTCAGGTCTTCCTGATTCTCCCTGTAGCCTGCTCTGTCCCCCAAGATGAGCAAACCAGTGGGATTGGCCTCAATGACTATGAATGACTTCCCACGTCCTCCCTAACAGGGAGCATGTGTCTGTTCTAACAGGGGCCTGCTATCACGTCGGATGGTATTTGGGGAACGAAGGCTGGGCTAGGACCTTCCTGTGTGCCCTGAATCTCCCCATGCAGGCGGCCTTCCGTACTCCCATGCCTCGGTCTCCTCTTATTTGGTCCCCAGAAACAGTCCTACAAGCCTCAGCACAGCCTGACTGATGGCCAAGCAGGTCCCCCTTTCATGCCTCTTCAAAGGCTTCTGACTCTTCTGGTTGGAGTCACCTATATTTTTTCCTGGTTCACTCTGCATCAGTTCATTAAATCTTCTCTTGCTTCTCTGAATTGTCCAGATCACCCAGGTAGATCTCCTTGCAATCAGGGACCACAGATTGTTCAGCCTTTCCCCAGCTGGTGCCTTCTCCTTTGCTTCTTGCTCTTTGCTCCTCCAAAAGAATGATGCTTGTCTTCTTTTTTTTTTAATTTTTTAAATTGATTCATTAAGAAAAATTTTCCATGGTTCCATGATTCATGTTCTTTCCCTCCTCTCACCGACCTCCCGTAGCCAACGAGCAATTCCACTGGGTTTTATGGGTATCATGGATCGAGACCTATTTCCAAATTATTGGTATTTCTACTGGGGTGATCGTTTAGAGTTTGTGATGCTTGTTTTCTAATGAGATGAGAGCGAGTCTGTTAGGGAGGATTCAGTGGGAATTACCATGGAGCAGAAGAGTGAGCTAATCCCTGCTGAAAAGAGGTTCCTCTCTCAGAGTATATCTTTGTCGACCCCTCAGAAACGCCTCTGATTTTTAAAAAGAGCCCCCAGCTTTATTCAGAAGAGCCCGTCACCCTTCTTACTACATGTCTGATTTGGGTCTAAGTTCATTTCCCATCTCTTCAAGCCCCATTGTGTAAAGAGATGGACCATCACGGGTCACCCTCCCATCCAGGGTATAAATACACTGAATCTAACATCACCAGTGGGCAATTCCTGGCTGATTATATTCTTACACTATGGGACTCTGGCTATCGTCATAGTCCCCAGTTTTTAGTCCTTCTAATTCATAGAATAGGACATGGTCAGACAGAGCCCACACAGCACCCGAATATGCTCAAGCAGGCACTGACCAAGGCATGCTCTTAGATTTCCCAACACACTCTGGTCTTTAGACAGCTGAAGATGGAACCACCATTTTTAATTTTACAAAGGAGGAGCCTGAGGCTAAGAGAGCTGAAGTGACTTGCCCAGGGTCACACAGCTGGTATGTGGTTTAGATGGACTCGATCTCAAGTCTTCCTGAATCCAACCTTTAAGACAGCCTACCAGATGGAACACAACAGGAAATTTCCCCAATTTTCACTATGAATAAAATCCCAGTAGATAGAAAGTTTCTGGAGTGCAGTCCTCAATGCCTAAAAGCAAACCAACCCCTTCCCCTTCCGTCATATTTGTCCCTGGGGACTTTCTGTTCCAGGACTTTGGGGGGCTCCTTTCCTTGTCCTCCCCACCAACATGCTTCACTCACATGGCAGCTTTTCTTCTTGGGAAGCCAAAGCTGCTTCCTCCAGTTAATTCATCACCAGAGTAACAGATAAGCATCCTTTTATCCTGTAATTAAATTTAATCTGCTCTTAGACTCACTCTTTTGATAGCTCCATCTTTTAAGTGATGCATCATCCAAACACCTTGCTGTAATGATACATGAGGCCAATAAGGCATGCGTGCGTCAGTGCCGTGACAGGGCTGCGATGGGCCATCAGTGGAGAGGGAACCATCCTAATTGTCTAGAGAATATAAATGGGGGTGCCGTCCCTGTGAGGTGGAGGTTTCAGGGAGAATGCTAAGCAGGTCATGTTAGATAGACCCTGGGAAAGGGCCCTGAGGGAGCTGCTGCAGGTGTCTTCAGGAGGGAAGAACCACAGCTGGCCCATTTATACTTTAGAGAACCTGTGACCTCCTCAGGGTAAATACTCCCTTCAGTTGTGCTGGTAGCAGCCCATCTGTCCCTTCTCATGCTTTACGACTTTCAGTGGGAGAGCTGGGAGGCTTCCTCTAGATCCCTTAATGTGATGTGGTATCACCGGAGCACACATGCTCTCTCTCGGCTAACTCTAGCTCTCACTTTATCTCCTTTTCTCGTCATGTATTACTTGGGTTATATACACTAGGAGCATAACTTATTATTTTACTTAATCCTTTTATTTTTAGAAAGACGTTTTATTAACATAGATTTTTAGGTCAGTTTTCCTTTTCTAAAAAATTTTATTTATTTAATTAATTTAGAATATTTTCCCATGGTTCCATGATTCATATTTTCTCTCCCCTCCTCCCACCCCCCTCCCATAGCCAGCATGCATTTCCACTGGGTTTTACATGTGCCATTGACCCAAGCGTATTTCCATATTATTGATATTTGCACTAGAGTGATCATTTAGAGTCTACATCCCCAATCATAACTCTATCGACCCATGTGATCAAGCAGCTGTTTTTCTTCTGTGTTTCTGCTCCCACGGTTCTTTCTCTGGATGTGGATAGTAATCGTCCATTACATTGATTGTGCCACAGCCCTGATAAAATCCTGGGAGGTGCTGTTGTTGTTTGGTCAGATCCAACTCTGTGACTCCACTGGACCGTAGCTCTCCATGGGATTTTCTTGGCAAGGATATTGGACTGGTTTGCCATTTCCTTCTCCAGTGGATCCTTTAGTCAGGCATGAGACTTATCCCAGGGTCACAGAGCTAGGATGTATCCAAGGCTGGATTTGAATTCAGGTCTACCTAATTCTAGTTCCAGTGCTCTATCCACTGAATTATCTAGCTGCCGCAAAGACTCATGATCACATAGCTAGTAAATGTCTGAAACTAGATTTGAATTCAGGGCTTCCTCACTCCAAGCCCATTGCTCTGTCCACTGTGCCACCTAGCTACCCCTTGGTGTAGGATTAGGGCTGTAAGATGACAGGGCTCAGTGGCAACGAAGTCTCCCTAATCCCTCTCAGCAATATGGATCCCACATTGGATGCTGGTCTTTGGATGAGTTTTGCAGTTAAGGGAATAGCTCTCAAGCAGGAACCACACATGGAAGAGACTTGTCTTTTCCCTTGCAATACCTCAGCCTGGGTTCATTATTATTTAGCCTAAGGCAAGTGAATAGATAATTCAGGACTCATCTAGCTCATGGTTTTCCCCATTCCTTTGTGATTCCAATCTGCTTTGGAACTCTGTGTGATCTAGAAGGATTATTCATTCATATGGAGATTAGAATACATTTTATAAAAAACAAATGTAAGATGAACAAAGAACAGGGTCAAATGTCCAGAGAAGTCCATCTAGTACTCTTCCACACTGAAAAATTAACCCCCCTGGAGTCTACATCAATGAAAACAGAATCAGCAGGGTTGGCTTTCAACTCCCAAGTTTAGTCAAGTCTGAATTCTCAACTCTCTGACCAAGATGTTAGCCGTGGTGTTACCCAGAGAAAGAAGGGAGACCTGTTTTGTTTTGTTTTGTTTTGTTTTGTTTTGTTTCTTTTCCTTATGAGGAGAAGTCACTTTCCAGTGGCCTGCTTTCAAAATGTCATGGGCATGGGGGCAACTGGGTAGCTCAGTGGCTTGAGAGCCAGGCCTAGAGATGGGAGGTCCTGGGTTCAAATCTGGACTCAGACACTTCCCAGCCGTGTGACCCTGGGCAAGTCACTTGACCCCCATTGCCTACCCTTACCACTCTTCTGCCTTGGAGTCAATACACAGTATTGACTCTAAGATGGAAGGTAAGGGTTTAAAAAAAA
>NW_025365671.1:0-2810 GCF_016433145.1 Gracilinanus agilis | reverse complement strand
TCTCTCTCTCTCTCTCTCTCTCTCTCTCTCTTCCTCATCCCTCCTCTCTTCTCCCTCATTCTCTGTTTCTGTCTTTCTCTCCGACTCATATCTCTGTCTCTGTCTCTCTCTGTCTCTCTGTCTCTCAGTTTCACAGAGCGCTTTTGGCATCTATTTCCTTTAAATAACAGTTCCATTTGGTAAATAGGATGGGTATTAATGTCCCCATTTGACAGCTGAGGAAACTGAGAATCAGAAGCTTAACAGGATGCCCACAGTGCTAATTAGTGGCCTAGATACCTCTTGAAACCTGGTCTCCTGCTTCACTAACCAATGTTTTTCTCCTTATTCTATTGCCCCAGGGAAGTTTTTGCAAGCAGGATCTTTCCAAGAGAGATTTCTGTCCTATATAAGCCCTGCTCACAGGTCATATACATGATGCAACAGAAAGGTTCTTAGCCTGGGAGTCAGGAGACATGGGTCCAATTCTCAGCTCTGCTACTCATCTGATGATTCTATTACCTTGGACCAGTTATCTACCTTCTTTAGATCTCAGTTTCCTTTTGTGTAAAATGAGGCAGTTGGACCCTAAGATCCCTTCCTGTTGCTGCATTATGTAGCTCTGTCCTCTCCCCTATTCTGGCCACTTTTCAGGTTGGCATGGAATGATTATAAGTAGTTGCTCGAGGCATGCAGACTAGAAATGATTCATTCAATAAGCATTTATTAAGTGTCCATTACGTTCCCCGGACTGGGCTAAGTGCTAGGAAGACTTGAATAACTGAAATGCACTTATAATCTTACCCTTTTTTTTCTCTCTGATAGAAATCACAGCCTATCCATCCCTGATTCTCCTGTGCAACCCTGATAGAGGGTTCTCCTATAAGCTGTTGTTTAGTCACTTCAATTGTGTCTGACCCTTCATGACCCATTTTTGTTTTTTGATTTTCTTTCTGTTATTTTCTTTTTATTCTTTCCTTCCCTTTATCTCTAAAGATATTGGAAAGGCTTATCATTTCTTTCTTTAGCCCATTTTGCAGATGAGGAAAATGAGATCAACAGGGTTAAGTGACTTGCCCAGGGTCACACAGCTAGTGTCTGGGATTGGATTAGGTCTGCCCCACTTTAGGACTGTTGCTCTATCCCACTGTATTAACTGGCTGCCTTCTCTAAAGAGTTCACCCAAAGCTAAAGACATTCTTTGCTTTCTCCTGACTTCAGGGATCCCGCTCATATATTTCCACGATAACATCTTTTTATCTTGTCCTCACTGATTTGCTGCTGCAACGTGCTCCCACACATCACATGCCTCACTATTGCTCTGTGTGATTTTTACTTTCTGTTCTTTAGACTATTGGCTGTTTTTCTGTCATAAAACAACTGGTAGGACATTGGTAATAAACATCTGGGTCTTTTTTGTGCTGAGGCTAGTAGATGGGCATTGAGTGCTGGGTCTAAAATGAGGAGGACCTGAAAAAAGTGTGTGTGGGGGGGAAACTTGGGGTCATTAAAGATGCTTTGCAGTTTCCCCAAGGCAGTCCAGGCTGCTTTCCCAGTTGGGTCCAGCTTATTGTCCATCTAAACTGTCTGTCACAGATCTACACACTGATAGGCACTCTCCTGTGTCCTTCTCCTCTGTGGCTGGTCAGATCAAAGTCTGAATGGTTCTAGATCTCTTTCAGGAAATTCTGCGGTGCTCCATAACTTGATGAAACCAGCATAATGTCACCTGAAAACAGGAGCCTTCTGAGATAATACAATCCTTTTACAAACAAGTTTTTATTATAAACTAACGTTGCCTTTTCCCCTCATTTCTCCCTAACTGACAAGTAAGCAGTGAAAATGTAAACAAAAACAAAATTGGTCCCTTCCTTCAGGAGTTTACATTCATGTGGAGGGGAGAAACAACCTATACATATAAGTAGTACAAAATATTTTTGTTTTTCAGTTGTGTCCAACCCTTTGTGACCCCATTTAGGAGTTTCTTGGGAGTGTTAAGGGAGAAACCAGGGAAAGGTGCCTTGAACAGTAAATATGGGTCCAGGTGGGTGTGAGAGACAGGAATGACAGGAAGGCGCCCAACAAGTAGGGAGACTGAGGGGTGTCTGTCACTGAATTGGCTGTTAGGTCCAACTGCCATTCTGAAGCACCAAGACGGGGCCTTTGGTAATCAGCAAAGTAAAGGCAGGAGTTTATAAGTTAAGGCAACACATTTAATCGAGGACAAACTAAGATTAAGGATGGGAATAGGGTTTACTAGACTTAAAAGCTAAGGGCAAACCCCAGGGGCAGGGAAAGGACTTGACTACACTCTCCTATGATCTAAGCAAGACAGGGCCCAAAGAAAGCTGTACCGGAGTCACAAGGGAAAAGTTCCTCCCAACCTGGTCCCAGCCAGGTTCGATCAGCTTAGCTGAGGACCTGACGGTGGCTTTACTTGGGATCTCACGGCTAATCCAGGGATGGTTTCAGGATGCCAGGAGTCAACTCCACCAGAACAGGTGATTCAAGGTATCCAGGTAGGGAGAGAAAGTTTGCAATGCTGTCCACCAGATCACAAACCACTTCCCTACTCGGTGCTGCTCTGCAGGTCTGATGTCCTCTGCTGTAAGCCTTCACCACTCTCAGGATCCCAGGGAATCTGGATACAACTCCCCTAGCTCTGAGATCTTCCAGGGTCAGCAACAGTTTGTGCCAGCCACCATGGAGTCCTTCTCAGGCACAAGCCACTTCCTCCTTCCCCTGCATTCCATTTAGAATGTCCATGACCTCCAGCTAAGGCTTTTCCTAGCCTGCTTACACACCTACTTTTAAACTTAGGCCTCTTACAG
>NW_025365670.1:0-5724 GCF_016433145.1 Gracilinanus agilis | reverse complement strand
CTCTCTCTCTCTCTCTCTCTCTCTCTCTTCCTCTCTCTCTCTCCCTCTCTCTCCAGCAGAAGGCTCCGGGAAGTGGGGGTGGGTGGATGGGGGTCACTCACATTTATTCACAGTCAGCCTGAGTACATCACTGCTTGATAGAAAAGCTAGGAGAAGAGAGAGTGGGGGCAGGGGAGTTAGGAAGGGAAAAAAAAAAAAAAGAAAGAAAGAAAGAAAGAAATATCGGACCCCGAGGTGAGAGGGCAGAGTTCAAGTCCAGACTACAGATCTATTGAAGAGGTTTCAGACAGGCAGGCCTCCACTTGACTTTCTCATCAGCCAGCCTTATGGTTCCTTCAGTTGCTTCCTTTCTGCTCCAGCTACTCCTAACTCCTCCATGGTGCTAATTACCTCAGCTTACCAAATAGGGAAGCCAAGACCCTGCCAGTATCAGGGAAGCATACTGAATTGGCTTCCCTAATCCAGTTCACAGGGAAATGGAAACCTGGGGGCTAAATATTTTAGAGGAGGAGAGGGAAAATGTACAAAGAGCAGCACAACCTAATTTACTCCCTTCCATTGAAACAGAAGGAGCCCTGAGTAATTGTAGGCCCGGCAAGAAGAGAATTGGAAGAAAGTGCATAAATAATCATATTTGTTATGCACTATTAAAAATTCAGAAAGATTTTAAATTCAAGTGATAATCTGGTCATCCTGAGGGATAGGCTTGTATTTAATAGCCAGGTATTTTTACCTATTCAATTATGATGAGAAATATTCTAATGAAGCCATAAACCTCGGCAGGGGAATGTTAATCATGTGTGTGTGCTCTGTGAGAGTCATGTTGAAAAACATACCTGCGCACACTCACCAGGCTGTCCCCCCTCCTAACACAGTCATTCAGCATGGCGCCTGGAACCCTTCTCCCTGACAATGGTCCCCGGGCACCTGAAACTCTACAACCAAACGCTAACAAAGCATATTGGATGGTCTGATTATCTCTCCAGCAGCCGTATTTCTAATAGAGGGAGGCGGTTAAGGATCATGGATGCCTTCCACGACCCCCCAAGCCTCCCCCCCCAAAACAAAAAATCTCAAAGCCTGGCAATATTGAATTTGATTTTATTTTCAGGATCGCAGATTGCACGATACACTCATCTTTAAAGGCAGGCACTTCCCATGGTATGAATAATTGCACGGGGTAGGAGACAATCTAAAGTCTCGAAATGAAAAAAAAAATAATCCTTGCATGTGTTTTCTACACATATCTTCTAGACTGGTCTGTGACACTGAGAAATGAGATGTCATATTGCTCTGAGACACCTCTGCTCTGTCGAGAACCATCTCATTCAGTCTTGACATATAAACTCTCCCAATTCAAGTGGTTACAATGGGCAGGTGCCTGATCATTCAGCTTGGCTGTATAAAAATGAGCACACTTAATAAAGCCCCGCATCCCGACCCACCCCCAGTTTCCAGATGCTCGGGCCAAGCTGTCATCGACAGAGTACTGCCCGAGTGGATCATCCCGACGCCCAATCGACTAGGTAGAAACCAGGCGCCCCCCAGCCCACCCACACCTTGGGTTCCAGGGCTGAGCACTAAATATTAGCGCCCGAAAATCCCATCATTTGAAAGTGATCAGGGAAGATGGTTTCTGGATTCATCAGCCAGGACTTGATCTCACGGAGGGAGCCGTGATGTCACTGCGTGAAGCTCAGAGAAGCACTGAACAGGAGCACGAGAGACCCCGGGAGGGGCGGGGAGGGGAAGGAGAGGCAGAGAAAGCAGAGCTGGCAGATCGCAACTCCTGCCGGGCTGGGAGCGATCCCTTCGCTCCCAAGTATAAGAGAGAAGAGAAAAAGGGGGAGCCAGCCAGTCCTCAGGCTCAGCGTTGAGAGCTCTCGTGCTCCAACTTGGGCAGGGTGTCAGAGGGCGTGTGAGTGTGTTTTTCATTGTTTAGCCTTTATTCGCTCCGCCAAATAAATAGAAGAATTAGTTTTCTGGTTTTCCCGGGGTCTGTAGATGGTGGGGGGAAGAGGGGAAAACCACAGAATTCTTGAAAAAAGGTATCTTACCCCCATATTTTCTGGCTGGGGTATAAATATTCATACAGAGAGGAACGTGTTTTCCTGGTGCAAGCAGGCTGGGAAGGAGAGGTCCATCCTGACCGCCCTGGCCATAGCTTAGAGCTCTTGCCCAGTGGGTAGGGGGCAGTGCTGTCATTTCTGGGAGAAGCAGGCTGCTTTGTGATGGGTCTCTGCTGTCATGCCATTCCTTGAGGTGGTGATGCCAGGAAGAACGGAGCCTTCAAAGTCACTGTCACCGTCCACTCTGAGGCTGGCTGGTACTCCTCCAAAGGCTCCCTCCTTTATCAAGGAGGTCCAAGGCGATGGATACATGTCCATTTCGGTCACTGGGCACTCAGCCATGCCCACTTGCTTAAATTTTCTTTGGGTGGTATTTGTAGTGGACTTTGTATATATGACTTACACATTTATAGATTTGGGGGACTCTTGGGGGGGGCATAACATCTGCAAATTTAGAATGTGTTATGGGGACCAGAAATGAATTGCTATTGAATGTAAAGTTGAATATAAAGACTATACAAGACAACTGAAAACCATGCAATGATTATTAGAATTATGCATTAAAAAACAATAAAGAAACAAAAAAATCACGTTTACCATCCTACCCAACTCTGCGAAGTCACTGAAGTGAAAGTTAATAAAATTATTTTGGCATAGAATCCATGAGGCAGACATAAAATTGGCCCCCAAATTACTAAATTTTAAATTTACAAAAAGAAAAATTGCCAACAAAGCGCATACTTTGAAAAGAAAGGGAAGAAAATGTGAGTTTGTGACCTCATAGGAATCCAATAATGACATTTCATTTCATTTCAAGGTGGAGAAAATCACTTCCTATCTCTTGACAAAGGGAATTGAAAGGAAGCAAGGAAAGGAGAGTCAGCCAGTAGTCCTAGAATGATATAACACCAAGATCCTGAAAAAAAAATTTTAATTGAACAGATATTTATTTTTTAAGCATCTGCTGTCACCTGAATGAGATAGTGAGTTAAACATCACAAGGGAAATTGTAGAACCAAATAATCCTTGTCCCCAAATTGCCAAAACATCAATGCAGATCAAAATTATTTATAAGTGTAATTTGCAGCAATCATTTAAAAATTATGTTATTTCTTGGATGTTCATTTGATAATTAGACTAAACCCCAATATTTGAGAAGCTCAGGGAAAGCAATTTCTCTTAAAAAACAGTGAAGCCTTCTGAATTCTGAGACCATGGCATATGGACGTCAAATCACCCCCAAGGAAAAGGACATGGCTTTAATGTAATTTGAAAAGGTATCAATGAGCTTTTAAAAACCTAATCACATTTTTCAGCCTGAAAAACATCCATGGTTTAGGTATGTAGGCAAAAATGCCTAAATAGAGAATGTTCTGATGACAGACACCATATAGATTTTTGGATATTATTCTTGCTTTAAGTTACTGGGTTGTAGCACAGTGTCTGTAGCACAGTGCACCCATCTTTTTGATGTACAGATTCACACATATATGTATCAAATATAATGTCTATTGTGTATATTATATATAAATATGTATATATACTCACATGTACATGTATATGTATGTAATATTTACTTCTGCATCTACACACAAGTTGTGTATCTATATACCCATTTATATGCTTATATATAATGTACATAAACCCATGTGTGCATATTATACATATGGTATATATGCAATATAGGACACACATTACATGTATGTACATGTACATTTATACACACTCACACCTGCATATAACATAAAACTTATATGTATGTATATAATATAAAATATGTATGTACTCATATGTGTGTAATATAAACCATGCATTGTGTTCGTTGTGTACATGCCTATAATATGCAAATGTGCAGAAATAGGTACATGTACACACATGTTATATATTGAAGCATGTACCCATATGTTATTTATATCTTTATATAATGTATAATAATATATAATAAATACATGATTAAGTAAGTAAATGAACATACAAAATAAAAATAAATATATAATAAAACAGAAAACAAATATATAAATAACGTGCAGGTACTCACATGGATGCATGTACCATATAAAATGTGTATATGTGCACCTACATTACATATATAATATGTAACTATGTGTACATGTATACTCTACATAAATTTGCGACACATTCATGTGTGTATACATGTTATACAGGCACATGTGTACATGTGTGTTTTGTGTGCATACACTCATGAGATACATGTATGCTGTGTTGTGTTTATGTGTGGACTCTCACGCAGGCACGTGTGTTGTATAAAATGTGTGTTCATGCACAAGCATGAACATACATGAGATATTAATAGGTGTGTGTACGTGTGTTCTATATAAAATTTGTATGTGCACATGTATGTATATGTGTTGTGTGAACACATGTGTATATGCATGTTGTGTGTATGTATGCTCACAAGGTACTTGGGTGTATTAGATGTGTTTATGTGTCCATGTCTGCACACGTACATATAATGTAGAGGTGTGTTGTTCATGCATGTATGTGTGTATTGTATAAAGGTGTACCTAAGCAATGGATGTACAGACCTATTATGTGTGCCTGCATGTGCATCCATGTACAGGACACACATGTGCAGAGGTACATGCACGGGCACACCTGTGTGTAGGTTCATGTGTGTACATATGTGCATGTCATGCTCGTGTGTCTGCGAGTCTATTTTCTATCACTCTCTATAACCACGTATGCCCGTGTGTGCACAGAGCGGCTTTCGGGGGTGTCCAGCAGCGGTTTCTGGCTGTGGGGGGTGTAAGGCATTCCGTCCCCGGCTGCGTATTTGGGCACGAAGTGCTGGAAGCCCCCGAAAGCTCCAGTGTGAGCGGCGCAGGAAAGCCAGGACTACGCGTCGCTCCGAGCCTTCCTCTCCCCCCGCCAATGGCCGGAACCCACACAGACAGACGGCGGCACATCGTCCTCCCTTTTAAGCACAGCATCAAATAAGGTCAGGAGGCTGCTGGCGCTCCCTTCCTCTTTTATTGTCCATGTTATCGAGGAAACCTATAAAAGTTCCCTCTTTTGATATCTTGACCTGCGGTGTTGCTCGCACGCTGCTTTGTGGTTCAGAGATTTAAAGGAACAGAGAGGGAAAAGGAGTGAGAGAGAGAGTTTGCCTTAGGTGATAAACAGTGGTGTAAGGCCAGAGGCCCTATTTAAAAAAAAGGAAGAGGAAGAAAAAGAAGGAGGAGAAGAAGAAAAAGCGGGAGAGTTTGGAAATGTTTGAGGGTCTGGGTGGGGGCGGTGCCTTCTGGAAGGGGAGGCAAAGAAGAAAATGAGGGTCACGGGGCACCGAAGGAAACAATGGCTGCCACGTCTTTGCATGGAAGCACCCACTCAGGCACACCCACAGTCATGCCCTCCGATGCCCACATTCCCATGAAGACATGCAAAAACATGGATCAGCCACCCCTGTGCAACTTTCTCAACACACATTGGCGCCCTTGACGGCATCACACCTGCAGGCAGACAGAAACGATGAACAATAAATGCTCTGATGGGGTATCTGATGGAGAACGGGCAATTACATGTTCCTTTGGCCTCATGACCCTCATCCATGGAGAGAACTCATTCTGCACCCTTTCCTACCTTGTCCTTCCATCCATCCATCCATCCATCCATCCATCCATCCATCCATCCATCC
>NW_025365669.1:0-4225 GCF_016433145.1 Gracilinanus agilis | reverse complement strand
CTAAATAGGTAAATTAATTTGGGTAGAATTGTCATTTTTATTATGTTAGCTCATCCTACCCATGAGCAATCAATGGCTTTCCAATTGTTTAGATCCAGTTTTATTTGTTTGGAAAGTGTTTTGTAGTTGTTTTCATATAATTGCTGTGTTTGTTTTGGTAGATAGATTCCTAAGTATTTTATATTGTCTAGGGTGATTTTAAATGGTGTTTCTCTTTGTACCTCTTGCTGCTCTAGTGTGTTGGAAATGTATAGAAATGCTGATGATTTATGTGCATTTATTTTATATCCTGCAACTTTGCTAAAGTTGTTGATTATTTCTACAAGCTTCTTAGTTGATTCTCTAGGAATTTTTAAGTATACCATCATATCATCTGCAAAGAGTGATAGCTTAGTCTCCTCCTTGCCCACTTTGATACCTTCAATTTCTTTTTCTTCTCTAATTGCAACTGCTAGTGTTTCTAGTACAATGTTAAATAATAGAGGTGATAATGGGCATCCTTGTTTCACTCCTGATCTTATTGGGAAAGCTTCTAATTTATCCCCATTGCATATGATGTTTGTTGATGGTTTTAGGTATATACTGTTTATTATTTTTAGGAAAGGTCCTTCTATTCCTATACTTTTCAGTGTTTTCAATAGGAATGGATGCTGTATTTTGTCAAAGGCTTTTTCAGCATCTATTGAGATAATCATGTGATTTTTGTTTGTTAGACTGTTGATATGGTCAATTATGTGGATGGTTTTCCTAATGTTGAACCATCCTTGCATTCCTGGTATAAATCCTACCTGATCATGGTGGATGATCTTCTTAATTACTTGCTGGAGTCTCTTTGCTAGTATTCTATTTAAGATTTTTGCATCTATGTTCATTAGGGAGATTGGTCTGTAGTTTTCTTTCTCTGTTTTTGATCTCCCTGGCTTTGAAATCAGTACCATATTTGTGTCATGAAAGGAATTTGGTAGGACTCCTTCTTTGCTTATCATATCAAATAATTTGTATAGTATTGGGATTAGTTGCTCTTTGAATGTCTGATAGAATTCACTTGTGAATCCATCAGGCCCTGGCGATTTTTTCTTAGGGAGTTCTTTGATGGCTTGTTCAATTTCTTTTTCTGATAAGGGATTATTTAGGTATTCTATTTCTTCTGCTGTTAACCTAGGCAGTTTATATTTTTGTAAATATTCATCCATATCTCCTAAATTGTTATATTTATTGCCATATAATTGGGTGAAATAGTTTTTAATGATTGCCTTAATTTCCCCTTCATTATAGGTGAGGTCTCCCTTTTCATCTTTGATACTGTCAATTTGGTTTTCTTCTTTCCTTTTTTTTTTCATTAGATTGACCAGTACTTTGTCTGTTTTATCTGTTTTTTCAAAATACCAGCTTCTATCCAGTTTTTTTTAATCAGTCCAATTATGTAATGAACTCAAAGCCCTTCATCATCTCAGTTGCCTTCATCTGGACACTCCAACTTGTTTATGTCTTTTATAAACTATGGTGCCTAGAAATGAACACAATATTCCAGATGAGCTCAGAACTGAGGATGGTAGGACCAGAGCCTCCCTTTTCTGGAACTCAGGTCTCTCTGACTCTAGGACCAATGCTATCCCCAAAGCCACTGAGGCACTTTTAAAGATCTTTCAACTATCCCAACAATGGCTCAATAATCACATTTTTTTTTCAGTTTTAGTCAGAACCTAAGGATGTAGTTTAACTGGGTCAGATGATTTGAATTCATTAAGGGCAATGAGGTTCTCTCTGCCTACCTCCTTACTTGTCCTGGGTATTGACTACTTAGAGCCATGAGCCAGCACTGTGAACCTAAAGCACAGATGCCAAAAAAGGCACACTGAGCCCTCTCTATGGGCATGCCTGCAGTCACCTGCCAAAGTTCCTTACAAGAAAGCCAGAGAGACTCCAGATAGAGCTGTTCCCCTCCCCTTTCCATGCACCTTAGGACATTCCTCACTTCCCCCTCCCTTCTGCCCAGCGGCCAATGGGAGTGCTTCCTCCTTCCCTTGTCTGGGGTAAGAGGGGAGCCAGGGTGGTGGTGGGGTCAGGTTGGGGAGGGGCACAGCACTCTGTTTCTAAAAGGTTCACCATCACTGACTTAGAGCATCTAAGTGGAACGAGGGATAGAGTGCTGGGTGTGGAGTCAAGAAGGCTCATTTTCCAGAGTTCAAATCTGGCCCCAAAAGCTTACTATCTGTGTGACCCTGGGCAAGTCATTTAACCTTGTTTGCTTCAGTTTCTTCATCTGTAAAATGAACTGGAGAAGGAAACGGCTAATACCATATATACTCTGAGAATCAAAATTCAGTTTTCAAGAGTGGCTTTAAATATTGCCAGAGGGAAGGGACCTTAGAAGCAAAGCTGCTTGGTTTTTATTCCCAGTTCTGTTAGTGTATTGAAAATCTTCATTGCTGTTTTCCCAGTTAAATAGCTGTTCATGTTTGTGTGACATTTTATGATCTAGTTTAAGTGAGTTCCCTGAATAAATTAATCTAGCATGCACATGTGCTTTCTGTACACATGTACACACCTGAACACACACAGACACGTGCACACAGAGCCACAGAAATAAAGCTATAGAAATAATCATTTGTGTTTGCTTTGGACCTTTTAATGAATAGAGCAGAATTCTTTTATAGACATCTGATTAACCATCCTATAAATTCTTGTGAGGGAAAGATGAAATATAATGGAAGGATTAGGGGCAGGTAGGTAGCAAAATGGAGAGAGCACTGGGCTTGGGATCAGGAAGACTCAAATTCGTGAGTTGAAACATGGCCTCAGACACCAGCTGTGTGACCCTAAGCAAACCACATAACCCTGTTTGCCTCAGTTTCCTTATCTGTAAAATGATTTGGAAAAGGAAATGGCAAACCACTGCAGGATCTTTGCCAAGAAAACTCCAAATGAGGTCTTGAAGAGTTGGATGCAACTGAAAATGACAGAACTGAACTTAGAGGAATGAGTGCTGCTGGATTTGGAGACAGAGGGCTGGGATTCAAATCCTAGGCTCCAGACCTGAAGGATCTGGGTTCAGATCTGGACTCGGATATTTCGTCACTTAAGTCCAATTGCCTAGCCCTTGTCATTCTTCTTTCTTAGAACTGATACTATGCTTGACAAAAAATTGGGGAAAAAAGAGACAGCTAGGTAGCACAGCAGAGCAGCACAGTAGATAGATCTCTAGCCTGGTCTGGAGGACTTGGGTTCAAATTTGACCTTTGACACTTCCTAGCTGTGTGACCCGGGGCAAGTCATTTAACCCTAACTGTCTAGTTCTTACTTAGAATCTTAGAATCAAAGACAGAAAATAAGGGTTTTTGTTTTTTTTTAAAAGGCCTGAATGCTGCATACTAGTAATATGGCCCTCATTGAGGCACCTTAAGTCCCTAAGTCTTAGTTTTCTCATCTATAAGATGTGGGGATAGGACTAGGTGACTGTTAAGGTCCCTTCTTAATTCTAAATCTATGAACCTACAAGGCAAGTTTTGTTTTTTTCATATTACACAAGAGAATATTGAAACCCTGAGAAAATCAGCCACTTGGGCACCATCGTGTTACTTAGCTTGGCAAGTTGTTTGGATCACTGGGGGCAGAGGGTGTGAAAGTAGCCATCACCATCAGCAGCTCAAGCGATTAAGTCATCTTGTTTTTGTTTGTTTTTACTGGACCCACCATTAAGGAAACTCCCTGTACCAGTCAAATCAGCACTGGCTCAGCAATTTCTAGATGCCCAGGGCACTGAGAGTCTCTGGACTCCCCAGGATATCACAGGGAGTCATAACGTCAGAGATGAGGAATGAACCTAAATCTTTTCAACTCAGGCTAGCTCTCTCTCCACTCTATCATTCTCTTTCTTTCCTCATTGGTTAGAAGTCTGGAATGGGAAATAATGCTGTCATCAGAGCCACAGGGTCATAAGAATTTAGAACTGGTAAGTACCATAGACATCGAATAGTCCAGTCCCTCTAAACTGAGGTCCAGAAAAGCCATGTTTAATGCAGAATAGAAAAGTGAATGAAATTTCCTTTTCTACTATCATATTAATTCTCTCCTCCCTTCCCCCCTCTGACTCTCTCTCTCTGTCTGTCTCTCTGTCTGTATGTATGTCTGTCTCTTTCTCTTCTTCTTCTTCTTCTTCTTCTTCTTCTTCTTCTTCTTCTTCTTCTTCTTCTTCTTCTTCTTCTTCTTCTTCTTCTTCTTCTTC
>NW_025365668.1:0-3487 GCF_016433145.1 Gracilinanus agilis | reverse complement strand
TTAACCCCGTTTGCCTCAGTTTCCTCATCTGTCAAATGAGCTGGCAAAGGAAATGGCAAACCTCTCTAGTATATTTGCCAAGAAAACTCCAAATGGGCAAGTCGTTTAACCCCATTTGCCTCAGTTTCCTCATCTGTCAAATGAGCTGGAGAAGGAAATGGCCAATCACTCTAGGGTCTTTGCCAAAGGACCACAACAACAATCAAACAAACCTAGAAGGGGTCACCAAGAGCCAGACACTATTGAAACAACTCAACAGCAATAAAGGTCTCTTCCAATCCTCACTTTCACAGGAGGTCCTCCTTAGGCACTTCCCCCCAAACCAATTTACATTGGTGCTCCCAGAGACTTGGAAGCATTTAATTAAAAAAAAAAAATGCTTGTAAGAGTCACCAAGAGTTTCACCTTCCACTCGCTGGAATGCTTTTTGCCTCCAGGCAGGAGGAGGAAGCTTCACAGAGCCCAAGAGCAACCCCTGGCAGTGCTTTTTCTCTCTCCAGGGACTGCCTCATTGGTTCACAGTCCAGGCTTAGAGTTTGGCTTAGTGGAATCTTCCTTATCTCATCTTCCTTCCACTTCTCTCTAAGTCTACCGGGGTCTGCATTTTTAGGCTGCAGGTTCTCCTAGGTCTTCCCATCGCCCCTCTCTTCCCCCCTTTAGATTTTATCTTTCAGCCAGCAGTGAGTGAAGTCATTCACTGCTAATCCTTTAGCTAAGCACTGAGGTTTCACTAACCTGAGAATCCAAGGAGAAGCTCTTGTCTTTCTTCTTTTCTCTGTCTTATCTTATCTCTCCATCTCTTGTTGAATGTTTCCCTTTGGTGAGTGTGCTAAGCCTACAATTCAAAACCAAAAAAAGCTTCAAATCTGGCAACTCTTCCAGGGGAAAGTCCAGACTTTCCCTAATGCTGGTTTTTAAAAATTGAAATACAGGGCAGCTGGGTGGCTCAGTGGATTGAGAGCCAGGCCTAGAGACAGGAGGTCCTAGGTTCAAATCCGGCCTCAGCCACTTCCCAGCTGTGTGACCCTGGGCAAGTCACTTGACCCTCATTGCCTACCCTTACCAATCTTCCACCTATAAGTCAATACACAGAAGTTAAGGGTTTAAAAAAAAAATTTGAAATACAAAAAAAATGAATTAGAGGGGGATTAGGTTGCCCTGATCCTTTGTTGTGGTTCATTCCTTTCAGTCATGTCCAACTATCCGTGACCCCATTTGGGGTTTTCTTGGCAGAGATACTGGAGTGGTTTGCCATTTCTTCCTCCAACTCATTTTCCAAATGGGGAAACTGAGGCACATGGGGTTCCGCATCACGGCTAGTAAGTGCTTAGGTCAAATTTGAACTTGAGAAGATGAGTGACACTATGCACTGCCACTGAGGCAGTCGTTTTCTCAAAGTGAAAATTTTTCTCCAGCTGTGATAGGTCTGAGGTAACTATGGGACTTTGGATTTCTATCTACCTGGGGGTTTGGAACAGAGATCATAGTGTCAGGGAAACAGAAAATCTCAGAGTTGGAAGGGAAGCCAGCAGTCATCCGGTTCAACCCATATTTGTCCAAGAGTCTTCAGTTTTATTTGAAGGCAGTAAAGAGAAGGGCAGCTAGGTGGGGCAATAGATAGAACATGGGGCTGGAAATCAGGAAGATCTGAGTTCAAATCCAGCCTCAGATACTTACTAGCTGTGTGACCCTGGACAAGTCAGTCACTACACCCTGTTTACCTCAGTTTCCTCATCTGTTAAATGAGCTGGGGAAGGAAATGGCAAACCTAGCTCTGTGACTCTGGCCAAGCCACTTCACCCTGTTGGCCTCAGTTTCCTCATCTGTCAAATGAGCTAGAGAAGGAAATGGCAAACTACTCTGGTATCTCTGCCAAGAAAACCCCAAATGGGATCATGAAGAGTCAGGCACGACTGAACAACGAATAAGGAGGAGCCCAGGCTCCCCAAAACTCTTTGGGAGAGCTCTTGAAAGCTATTCCTTTTTATCAAAGCAAAGAGAACAAATTTCCTCTTCTTCCTTCCATTCCTTCAGACCCTTGGACACAGTTTGATTTTGCCCCTGAGTATTCTTGTCCCCAGGCTAAGGAGGGGGGCAACTGGGGAGCTCAGTGGATTGAGAGTCAGGCCTAGAGACGGGAGGTCCTAGGTTCAAATCTGGATTCAGATACTTCCTAGCTGTGTGACCCTGGGCAAGTCACTTGACCCCCATTGCCTACCCTTACCACTCTTCTGCCTTAAAGTCAATACATGGCACTGATTCCAAGACGGAAGGTAAAGGTTTAAAAAAATAATAAAGAACTCTCTTTCCTTTACCTGTGCCTGGTATTCAATTCTCTCCTCATTCTGATCATCTTCATTTGGATGCAGTCCTTAAAGGGAGGCCCCTACTTCTCTAGCTATTCCTCAAATACTTCTTTTTCCAGGGAGGGAAAGGGGAGGATTTCAATTCTGAGTCAGTGGCATTTGCCAAATTAATAATTTTTATTAATAAATCTAGGGTACAGATCCAGAGCCAGGAGGGATTTATCTCACAAGCCATCTAGTCTGTCCCCTTTATAGATGAGGAAATTAGGGGAAGGGAGGTTAAGTCACTTGTCCAAGGTCACACAGGCAGTAAGTGCCAGAAAGAAGCAGGAATCATCCCAGATCATCTGCTACTGAGCCCACTTGTAACTTTTTGAGATTGTTTCCTATTCAAGCAACAATCATTTATTAAGCACCTGCTGAAGTCAGGGACTGAGCTTCTATTAAGTGCCTATTCCATGCCAAGAAAAATGTGAGCTCCCTGGGGTGGGGCTCTTTTAAGTTTTAGTCATCTGGGAAGCAAAGTGGGTCCAGGACATGGAATCAGAGAGTTTAAATTCAACCTCAGACAATTGCTAGCTGTGTGTCCCTGGACAAGTCACTTTACCCTTTTTGCCTCAGTCTCCTCATCTGTCAAATGAGTTGGAGAAGAAAATGGCAGACTACTCCAGGCTCTTACTAGCTGTGTGACCCTGGGCAAGTCACTTCACCCTGTTTGCCTCTGTTTCCTCATCTGTCAAATAAGCTGGGGAAGGAAATGGCAAATGACTCCAGTATCTCTGCCAAGGAAACCCCAAATGGGATCATGAAGAATCAGATGTGACTGAAAGGACTGAACAATAAAAATCTTCAGTCTCAAATTGAATTGAATGGAAAAACTTTGGTGGATTCACAGGTAAAAAAAAGATGGCTTCTGATCTCAAGGAATGTATAGTTTACCAGAAGGGATGCTTTTATTCATCAAAAGCATTGCTAAGAACCTACCAGGCAGTCAGTCAATAGTATTTCCTAAGCTTGTACTGTGTTCAATTTGATAAACATTTATTAAGCGCCTACTATGTACCAGGCACTGTGCTAAGCCCTGAGGATACAAAACCAGAAATTGAGGAAAATATTTAAATATGAAAAACACACACACACACACACACACACACACACATATATATATATATATATATATG
>NW_025365667.1:0-1675 GCF_016433145.1 Gracilinanus agilis | reverse complement strand
CAGCACCTCCTCCTCCCCTCGCTCGCCCGCCCTCCGGGGATGGGAAGGGCGGAGCCGAGGCGGCGGCGGCAGCAGCGTCCTCACACACAGCCCGCCCCATCACCTCGCGCGCCCCTGCGCGCCCCCGTCCGCGCGTTCCCGACTGGGCGCACGGCGCCCTTAGGCCCCAGGGCAGGAGGCGGGACTTCCTGTGGCGCGCGACCGCCGCTTGGGGCGGGAACCATTAGTTCGGCTCCTCTAGGGATCCAGGGAGAGGCAAGTCGCGGAGGGGACCTCCCGAGAACCGATAGTAAAGAAGGCGGATGGAAATTTCAGATCTGACTCCAGGAGAAGCCTCGCAACCGGCCCCTGACACTTGTATGCGTCATTTCTGCATCTGGCCAGACTTCTGATCCACGCAGACCTGGCTGCTCATCACCTGCAGCGCCCACTCATCTCCTGTCTCCATACAGTTGCCCTGGCCGTTCCCCGTGCCCGACGTGTTCTCCCTCTCAAAGTTCATCCACGAAGCCTTTCTCATCCCGCCAGTGCCCCCGACAAAGCTACTCTGTATATTCTTTGGTCACAAGAGCTGGCATTCCCATGGCACCTAGCATTTGCAAAGCACTTTTCGTGTTAACTCATTCGATTCCCACAACAACCCAGGAAGGGCGATGCTATTGTTATTTGTATCCCCGTTTTATAGATAAGGAAACTGCGACTTGACTTGCCCCGGAATCCCACACTTAAGGTATTCCTAACTCCAGGTCCATCCACTATCCTCTCTTTCCTACCCCCCTCCCCCAAGGGTGCACAGGTGGTCTATGCAGGGAGAAAAGCTCCCTGAGGGCAGGCTCTGCTTACTTTCTCTCTTTGTGTCTCCTAGTTCTTCCCAGTCTGTCATAGTTGGGAAAAAATCAATGCTGTGTGGATTGAGAATAATCACAAGTATTTAGAAGGAAGTTATTGTCTCGGGGGCCAGAAGAATTGTGTTTGAAGCTGAAAATGACTGCTTTGGGACAAGTCATTGGGGGACTTCATTGAAGGGGATAGCCATTGAGGTCCTTTCTATGTATAGCGGACAAATTGCAGGAATTAAAATTGTATCTGCAAGTTATCTGGGGGGAAGAAATAAAAAATAAAATATGCATTATCCAAAACAAACAAATGAGCCGGCATTCCTATAGCACCCAGGGTTTGCAAAGAGCTTTTTGTGTTAGAGAAAACAAAGCATCCTTCCATTCCTATAGTATACCATCTACCTGCTTCCCTGGCAGGAAGGGGGATTTTTGTCACTTCTTTTGGACTGGCAGCCTTAGGAAAACGCACAAAATATATATTGGCACCAAGTATATAGTAAAGCCAACTTTCCACTGCAAACACTTTATACAAAAGTATAAAGTTTTATTGAAGAAAAATAAAAGCAATGAATAAACACAAATTAGTTCCAAAAATATAAGTTAAGACAGTCGTAGTCCAAATAGGTTGGCACCTTTTGGTGAAAAATCTTCCCAAACAAGACACGTCTCCGGATAGTTAGCGGGGAGCAGATTGGTAGACAGTAGGGGTGGAAGAATGCTTTGTTTTCACTAGCTTTCAACCTACATGGCTTCTGCCCAGGAGTTCTCACAATTTCTCCAGCAAGTTCATTTTCTCTCTCTCTCTCTCTCTCTCTCTCTCTCTCTCTCTCTCTCTC
>NW_025365666.1:0-3396 GCF_016433145.1 Gracilinanus agilis | reverse complement strand
TTTCATCTTGGTGCTAATCATTTCTAAAGGGAACAAGAACATCAATCTACACAGGCAAGAAATATGAATTGTTCTAAGTCGATGGATTTTTCTTACCGATGTAACTCTCTGCTCGGTTTCTTTAAGTCTATGTCTACTCTCCCTTATGAACACAGGGAGTATTGGTGTTAGAGTTTGATCCAGGAATCTGATTGGTATATGATGAATTGATTAATCTTTTATTTATATTATATTTTAAAATAATGTACTGATTATTATAACTTTTGTTTTGTCATAAAGTAAATGTTTCATGTTTAGCAACTTTTAAAATTCCTACTTTCTATCTAAGAATCAATACTAAGTATCTGATCCAAGGTAATAAAGGTTGAGCAGGTGGGGTTAAGCACAGGGTCACACCATGAGGATATTTCTGAGGCCAAATTTGAATCTAGGACCTCCCAACTCCAGACTTCATATTCTCTGCTCTCATTAAGGCGAGAATCAACAAGATAATTTGTCTACATTTTTTCTTCCATTCCTTACTGGCCATAAGAAAGGGAACAAAGAAATCATAAGACAATAAAAGGGGACAGATTTGATCCCACCACCAAATTCTATCCACAGCTTAAATACTGAGATATGTATTTAATCAAAATTACCAAGTATTCTAAATGCAATCTAAGAAAAAATTTTATTCAGACAGAAAAAAGCAATGATTCTGAACTGTATACTGAGGTACAGAAGTGCAATTTAAAACTTTCTTAGCTAATCAGAATCATCAGTTCTCCTAAATGCTTAACTGAGAGTGGTAAAAACTTTTTGGACTGACACAAGTTTAATCTACCATTAATCACACAGATGTTAGTGAAAATCTTAACTTATAAATTATTAGAACAACACCATTGGCTTATATTTCATAATTAGACCCTTTTAAACAGAGAATGGTTCATGAGAAAATTTTAAGCCAAAATCAAATCATGTATGCTGCCTCAATTCAGCAAGAAATAATTTTGGAAAGTCAAAAAACTTAGCTCCTTTTTCTTGAAACTCACAGCCCTTTCTCTAATTCATTAGAATATATGTTTGCTACGAATTTGAATAGATACTGATGGTACAGTATAAATCTACTGATTAACAGTTAGAAAATGGAATTTCAGTTAATTTTACATGTGCACAAAAATTATATTGAAAAAGTTACATATTAAGACTTGCAGTGTGTAAAATATGGATTAAAATAATCAGATTTGCCAAAAATGCTTATCAAACTAAATTCGAGGAACACAAATCATATAAGGATAAGAGTTTATGATTTAAAAGAAATATTTAATTAGGTATGTAGATTTGTCCTAAGGTATAGCGAGGCCAGACTGCAGGTTTTATTCTTCTTTAAGCAGGGGTGTTAAAGAATAATTAGTATATGTAGGAAACATTGTTAAGAAGTTTTAATCAGGGACAATTTGGATGTAGTGAAGTTTAAATTAATATTCATTTGGAAGTGATAAATCATTAAGGTTTTAAAATAATGAGGCAAATTTTATAAATGCAGTAACTAAAGAGTTAAAGAGCACAGCCGCTTCCTTGGACACTTTTAAAAAATAATTTAATCCCTTCTACACATAGGAGGGAGAATCTCTGACTATAAATATTTTCAGCAACAGTTTTTACTAATTCAAACTCAGTAAAGTGAAACAATTAATAAGAAGCTAATGTTAATTTTGTAACTTACAGAAATCTGGTTCACTTTAAGTAGTTATCTCTATTTCAAATAATAGTAGAAAATGCAAAAATAATTATTGTGATAGCTTACATTTATGCTTTAAATTACTAGATCCTAGTCAAATTATGTCTCCTATGTTCACCATTTCACTAGTATTTATAGGTTAATTGAAAAGATTGTATTCTCATAATATTTGTGATTTGTAGTAATGCATTCAAATCCAGAATATAAAATTATAACAAAATGCATAACCCTCATAATAATTTGATATCATTGTTAATATGTACTTGATTGTGATGGTATTAATATTATAATATCTTCTACTTTGTAGTGATTTTGATGCAATTAAAACTAATTAACTAATTAATATAATAACATATAACAAAGAATGCATTTAACTAGAAATATTGATCATCTCAATAATCCTAAGGGACCCGAAATAAAACTATTACTTGCAAATGTAGGAATATTCCTAAGTACATGGTTGAAAATTTTGAAGTTTTAAATCAATATCCTTTGAAGAGTAATTTTGTATCAAGATCGAAACATATAAATCTTACAAGTACAATAATTTAATTAGCCATAGAGGATTAAAAAAAAAACCTGCTACAGACAATAGGAATGTTCCTTACTTTTAAAAACTTAAAACTTCTAACAAACTTATTAACACCTTCCTTACAACAAATTTAGAACCTAAAGGAGTAATTAGCAGTCTCATTGAATTTTGAGGTTATGTGGACAATAATGTTGCAAGCAACGCTGATACAAATATTGGGTTTTAACAAAATTGTTGTTGAATGTTATGAAAATATATACCTTACTTTGTGAAAACTGAAAACATATGTTTAAATGTAAACTATGTGTAAAAGATGTTTGTTAAAAAATTATCATGCCTATTTACAATAATATATGATTTGCATTATGAACTAAAGTTTAAAGTAAACTGACTATTTCAATAAGTTAAGAGAATAACCAGCCCCTGCCTTAACCCACTCTAATCAAGATAACAGTAATGAAAACTTAATTCCACGCAAAGTTATTCACTCTTTTTCTACATTATTGTAAAGAATTACTAGAAAGTTTATTCATTGAGAAATTGTTGGAAAAGAAAATGTGTTTATCATATTTTATAATATTATAATTTTTCATTGTATATGTAAATCTTGGAAACCTTTCAAATGCTATTGGTAATATTTACTGTTTAAGGTAAAAGTCATTGGATTTGCAACTGATATTACTCATTTATGGATTATTGATCTGGAGTCACCTTTCAAAAGAATGATATCATTGATAAATAATCCTTGACTCTTACCTGAAGTCAAACAATGTTACACTCCCTTCCCTCCTTTTGCCATATTCAAAACAAAGTAACATAATATTTGAAGCCCCAGAAATTTGAATGTAAAGCAAGCCAATATGTTCCACTGTTTACTAAAGAAACTGTACCCATCCCAAGTGTTGTTTCAATGAAAGTTAGGTTGAATCTCTTTTAAATTAATTTATTTGTATAATTTCTGAACATCAATTGGAATAACTAATTACAGATACAAAGAAACAAATAATACCCCATAATTATAGTATGGGGATCAAGGTTTTGTTTTATTCATACAGGAAATGGATCTCATTTTTGGGTAAAAGACATTTCACTAAATCTAAGCTATATATATAATTTTGATTTTAAAAGATTTTTTTTACTTAAA
>NW_025365665.1:0-7630 GCF_016433145.1 Gracilinanus agilis | reverse complement strand
GGAGAGAGACAAATGAGTGATGAGGAAAAGAACGATAAAATGAGAAACAGAACCAGGGGAGGAGGTCGTTTTTTCCTTGTTTATAAATGGTGGTCTGTGGCACAGTGTTTTAGGTGACATACCAGAGCTAATAGTGAGCCAGTGGAAATTTTCAAGCCCAGAATTGACTTTCACTGTCTCCTGCAGCCCCTTCTCTTTCTTTATCTCTCTTTCTGCCTCTCTCTCTCTTTCTCTATGTCTCTTATTTTACATGGTACAGATTTAATAATACAGGTACTAAAATTTGGAAAAGGTGGAATTTCTAAACATTGTTATATTTGACTAAGGTTGTATGAACTGTTTTAAAAAATGTGTACAATATATAAGAGGGAACTTGTGATTTAGAGATTAACATGTATTTAGACTCGAATTGCTAGAAAGTAATGATGAATGCATACAAAATATGTATGCATTTGGACTATGAAGAGAATTAAGTTTTCCACCTGAAGAGGTTACGGTTGTATGATATGCAAACTGTATGAAAAATTAACAAGAGAACATTTGACCAGCCCAAGAAGCTAATAGGATTTAATGCAATTAAATATAGTATCTTTCCTCTTTTTGCAATAATGGTAAAGGAGGAGAGGCCAGAAGAAATAAGAATAATTGATAAAGAAATAATAGGTGTAAATCAGAATAATATTGATGGAATTTAATCAGTTATGTAAGCAATGCTTTGAGGTAAAGAAAGCTAAACTGGAGGTTCTATTCTGTTTTAAACAGAGGTCTGAAAGGAATAAGGGTAAATGGCTTTGAAATTCAGTTGTTTACATACTGAAAGGTTACTAAAGGACTTAAAGTTGTTTGGAAGTTGTGGAGTTCAATCTGAACTTTGTTGAAAATAATTTATTATGAAAATTTTGATACATGCTAAATTTTAAATTGTAGGTGATCTCACTTGGTGAAGAGAGAAATACTTTTAAAATTGTTCCACTTTGATACCTAGGAACTGATATAACAACACAGTACATAAGTAGGATTTTAAAGAATCTAAAGATGAGTATATTTTAATTATATACTTCAGAGGGCTTAAGGAGATGTTCAAGCAAGTAAAAATTGATAGGAAAGTCCTGGATATTTTTAGCAGCAGTTGTTATAGAGATGCAAATGGTGAGCCCCTGGGTTGGGGTTAGGGGGGGAGGCCCTTCTCAGGGATGAGAGGACTCCAGGCTTAGCTTAGAAGTGAGAAAGATTCATTGCTAAGATGGGATCCGTGGCAAGTGGGATAGCATGGGTGGAGCAGCCCTGGGGGGTTGTCCTCCACAGCACGGCCTGGCAGCACGAGTGAAGAAACTATCAGTGGTTGCCTCCATTCCTCTTTTCAAAAGTGTAGACATGACTCCTTGCACTTGGGTGTTTGGTGAGTGGGGGGTCTGTCTGGGATCCTTGGGGCTTAGGCTATCAAGATATGGCCAGAGGTGTAACTCTTTTGTTACAGGGGAAAGGGAGTTTCCCTGTTCACAGCCTGCCTGAGTTAAGGAGTGCAGGGTCCCTGCCATCTCTGCACAATGCCCATGTTAATCTCAAGAAGACCGTTTCCCTCCTTATTTATCTTTCCATCATAAGAGGTAAAAAAAATATAATAGGTTTAAGTGTTTACATTGATCAAAAATGTTTTTGGGGGTTTAAAATTATCATAAATGGTTTTCATCTCAGTGTATGATACGCAGCCTGCTTGTCAAAAGGCTTGATTAAGGTTTATAGTGCTTAAAAGGTTTTAATTGGAAATAGACCCTGTAATACTACATGCTTTATGACATTCCTTTAAATGTGACTTTTATGTAAATTGTTGCTAAAACATGTGCTTTAAGTGTTGTTTGAATGTAAGCAAAACTCATTGTAAACCTGACTGTACCATGGGTTTTGTTTGATACTCAGTGATTACCTCAGTTTACCAATTTGTACTATGAACTGCAAGTTATAATTGATAAGCACTATGCTAAAGACACAGTGCCTCAATTCTCTGGAGTTATTGATTATCATTTGAAGGGATACCAAATGGTATGTTTATTATTTGTGATGATAATAGAGAGTTTGAGAAAGTGAAGAGGTATGTTGTGTTTGAATAGAGGAAAAAGAAAAGAGACAGACTTGATCTAATACCTTGGGTATGTAGATTTGTGATGGGTAGATGGAAATTGTGTTCTACTTTTTAAGCAGAGGGTTTTGAGGGAAAAAGAGAGAGGGAGAAGGAGAGAGAAGGAGAGATGGAAGAGAACAGATAGGGATGTGAAAAAGAATAGAGATGTTCTACTCTTGTAAATGGATCCTTGACCTAGGGATAATTTCTAAAATTAGTGTATATTTTCAGACTGCTGCTTAGCAGAATTTCTCTGAGCTGTAATGGGAAAGACTTGTCTTTTAAGGAAGAAGAAGGCTTCAGAGATCCAGTGGTGATATAGAACTAAAGACAGAGAATATTCTGTGATGGTTAGGAGAGGCAATTCTAGGGCTCAACCTGGACTGGACCTCTTCTGATCATCTAGCCTACTAATCCTTGAGTGACACAAGGATGGCATGAGCCAGTGACAGCTTCAGCCTGTACATATGGCATGAACCAGTGACAGCTTTGGCCTGTACATGGAGCCCCTCACTATGCGTCCCTTGGGATGTGAGGAAATGTTTTTCCTATCTGCCTTCCCTTTTTGGAGCAAGTTCCCATAATCAGCACTTAATGTAAGTTGTGAATTAATGTTTCCATCTCCCCAAACAACCTATTAGGTTAATAATTGAAAATTATCAAATTATTAGGGAACGCACTTTGAGAAGTGAGTGAAGTTTAGTGATAGATGACTTATAGCTCGCAGCCTTAATTTACCACAACTGAAGTGGGATTTTGAGCTTGGAAATATAACCCAAAACTTTCTGGATTTCCTCCTGAATCTGGGATAAAGAAATTTATCTGTATTGTTATTCAAGTAGTTATAGATGTCATATTAATGTGGGCTTTACGAAAGGATATTTTTTTAACAGAAACATCACATGCCAACTCTGCAAACAACTTAGGGATCAAAATTTCCTAAATGATTCAATTCCTGTCAGAGGAAGATTTCTGGGGATAAAATCTGTTGACTAACATACCCAAATGTTAATGTTTATTATCAGTTTCTATTGTGCTAATTTTCTCTCTTTGTATCTGGTGTCTGGAAGATTTCTGGGGATAAAATCTGTTGGCTAACATACCCAAATGTTAATGTTTATTATCAGTTTCTATTGTGCTAATTTTCTCTCTTTGTATCTGGCTCCCCCTTGTGACCTGTCTGTCAGTCTGGGGAAACAGTCTCTGGTCTCCAAGCCTTCAGGACCCTGGCATTCGATGCAGAGACACCCCTGAAGACCCTGTGCCCAGAGCTCCTCCTCCTGTTCCCCCCTCTCAGAGATTCTACGCCTCTTCTCAGCTTGAAGAAGCTACAGAAGATTGAAACCACAGGCCCTCTTCCCTTGGACATTTGGAGGAGGGGAGGGGAGACAGCATGGGACCTTGTGAGACGTTGTACCCCAGAGATAGCATAGAACATTGTACCCTCATAGTAAAAAAGTTTTTTTTCAGGCAAACTTGAGGCCAGAAAATTCCTTTTGCTTCCACTATGTACCCTTCCCCTTATTCTTAACCAACTAGCAGCTTTTGTAAAGGAATGAATTGACACCGTTCAGCTCATGGTCCTATGTCAGTATTACCAGATAACCCCCACCCTTGATACAATGTGTACTGACACCAATCTTTAAGGGACCATCTGAGGATGATTCCTTAGGATCAAAAGGAAAAGTAGGGAATGTTGGACCTATTCTTTGGCCCTGTAGGAGATATCGATTACCCCACAATCCTCTCCATAACACCCATCAACCTTGGAAATGGCCCCTTAATAGTAGAGAGGCTTCAGATATTGCTGTATCCCATTTGGTTATCCTCCTGTTCTAACACTTGGCCCCTGGATTCTTAACCAGTTGTCCGGTTTGTTCACGACCGGATAATTGGTCCAGCTCATGGTCATGCAACTACAATATCAACCCCTTGTTACTGACCCAGATCCCAGTGAGGGCGTGGCCCTGAGGAGGATTCCTCAGTGAGCAAAACAAAAAGGGGGGAATGTTGTAGCCAAAAAGCTGAGACTCATAACTAACAGCTTGACAGCATCATACCCTAAAGCAGGGGGGTTTTGATAGCGTCATGCTCTGATCAGCAAGGCAGTTATCTGGAATTCATAGTTCCGGGGACACCACTCCTTCCTAGACAGAGAAGCCTTGAACATTAAGAATTACATCCTATGGCATCTGGAAACCTCTATACTCCCATTGTATAGCTATTATCAGACCCTAGCTATATCCCAGCCTTTGAAACATATAAATTCCCATCTGTAGATGCAGCACTTGGGGAATTCTCTTACAGAACTCCCCCCAGTGCACTGGCAATAAATCTTTCTCCTGCTTTGATTGCATTGTCTCGTATGTTCCTCTGGTGGCCACCAATGGAACCCTAACATCTCCAAGTCTGTTTTCCCCTTTCTCTCTCCCTCCCTCTCTTGCCCTCTTATCACTCTCTCTCAGTTTGTCTCTCTGTCTCAGCCTCCCTGTTTCTCTCTCCCTACCCCATCTCTCTCCCTCTCTTTCTCTGAATGGCAATATGTTCCCATGTGTCTGCACAGGTCTTAGTAAGAGCTCCTCTGGACCTGACAGCCAATGTGGACCTCCTCCAGAAAATGTAACAAGAATCACACTATGTACACCAGCCCTATTTCTAGGCCTATTACATATATACTACACCTTCACATTGGTGTAGCTCTAGTGAGGACAAAATGACTAGGCAGCTGATGTTGAAATATTTCATGAAGAGCCTGAATCACATTTGATGTTGAAGAGGGAGAAGAGCCAGTAGGTGACGGATCTGGGGGTGTAGGCTCAGAAGGTGCTCTATCCCTGGGGTGGTACTTTGTCTTGGAGGAGACCACAGACTCAGTCCTTGTTAATCCTAGGGTGTTTCTAAGAGAAAGGATGAAGTCCATCTGGAGATTCATGAGAAGTATTCCACCAGTGTTAGGTTAGGGTCCAAACAACATAGTAAATATTCCTCAGGGAGGTCCTGAGTGCCTGGGTTCTCTGTGTGTTCCTGCAGAGGGCATTGCAAGGAGAAGTGGAATAAGATCAAAAAGACTGGGAGTATCTTAAATGAGTTCACACCTGAGAATAGAGCTGAAGAAAATCTAAATAATGTTTACAAACAGTACTTAGAAAACTGATTAGTACATCATTTGATAATTATCTTAATTAAAATAAGAAGTCCAAGAATTCGTAGGGCCCTCTTAAGGATGAATTGAATTAAGTCTCCACCATGAAACCATGAGGCTATCCAGGAAAACCAGGTGGATGGGTCCCAGCAGGAAGAAGTTCCTTTGGCTACATGAGTGTGTTTTGCTATTAACAAGGTATCATTTCATAGTTGCTGTAATGCTTCAGGATCATGAAAGATATCTCCTGATTGATTTCTATGGGAACAAAAGCATTAGTTCATTGCAGCACAGGCTCCACCTTGAGCTGCTGTTAAAAGATCAAGACCAAAGTGATTTTCCACTACTATGGGAGCCAATGAATGCACTTCAGTCTGGAGCTTGGCTATACCACTGGAAGAATGTAAGATAGTGGCTGCTGTGTTTGGGGCCAATCCCTCAAGTTCAGAAGACAAGTCCTTTACAGCACCTATTACTGCAGTCATTCCAATGTCTGGAACTAAGGCCCATAAAAATGTGTGCCAGGGACTATTTCCATGAGCTGCTACTCAATTCGAGCATCCCCAGATAGATCTTTTTTCTCTGTGCCACCACGCACCCAAACTCCTTGTGTAGCTGGTACCTATTAGGCTCTGGGTATGATTTTTAATAGTCACCATTGGTATCAGATAAGCTATTCCACAGGTGCCATACCATCCTGAAGACAGAGAGGAGAAAGACTGCCCAGCATAGATAAAAAATTGGCCAGGACTAATGAGTAATGTAAGAGGGAAATTAGGGTATTTTATAGATATGTATTTAAAATGTGGCCGCCAGGAATCAACAATTCAAGTTGATTCCGTAATTAAATCAGACCTAAGTCAGCCTCTGGTTAAGGCACTTTATTTACAATCAGGAAGGTAAAAGTATAGGAATAAAGAGAAAGGGAGAGGCTAGTCCAGGCCTGGGAATGCCTGGACAAGAGAGAAGTTTAAAAGGCTAAATAAATGAAGCTGCAAGCCTCAAGGCACTAGGTAGGCTAGTGCCTGCTTAAGGCAGAGTTTAGAAGCGGTTTAGTCAAAAAAGTCAGCCTAACTTACCCATGTGACCATTCAGAGTAGAAGCTGCCTGAGGTCTCAGCCCAGATCCTTCAGCACCAAGTTCAAAGGGGAAACTGCCTCCACAGGAAGTAACCAACTTACTTAAAGAGATAGTGTCTTTCGTCACTTCCCGTGGGTCCACCTCTAATTCAAGTGGACAAATGACAGTCTCTACACTGATTTGGACTGCCCAACGGGCAGTCCCTTGTTCTTGATTTGTTACTTATTGTCACGTGTGGGTAACTCGTCTCCCCTCTCCACTATGGAAGGTGAGGGTGACATCATTTCTATGCCTAGGTTAAGTACGAATTTAACTAGGAATGGGCTAGAGCTAATTCTATTTACACAGTACCCAGGATGATGAGGGTATATGTTTTGTTCTATTATCCTCATCTGTTCTATTGTATGTAATAGTGGCAAAATTCACAGAGGAACTACTTCCCTTTCCTCCTGCAGTGATTTTAGGAACAGCACAGATGAAGTTGCCTTCACCACGGACTTCAAAGGTCAAATTACAATACACATTTGAACCTAGTTTAATGGTAGTATGTGAAGCCCTATATCTAGTTATACACAGGCTAAAATTGGGCAATGGATACAAAACACTCAAAGGAGGAATTCTAGATTTGAAATTCTCCTGGGATTGATTGGAGGCTCCTCAAGTCTTAATAGTGTAAAAGTGAAATTTGGGAGATGTCATCTTTAAGTATATATATGTATTTTCTATGGACATTATCAAACTACATTTCCAGTGGTCCAACGGGTTTCCAGTTCCGGTTCTTTGGGCGTGGGGACACCTATGTCTCCACGCAGAGAAGAGTTTATAATCTCCTGGGTTAGGTGGGAGTGGTCTCTTTGGCCAGCAGACTGAGGAAGAGGTAATAATGACTGGAGTGGCGGTTTTGAATTCTTACAAGCTCGTGGTCTAATAACTTGATCTATCAGCATGGCTTTAATTAAAATCCTAATTTATATTATTATTTCAGTCATAATTATTTTTCATATTTATAATTATGGCGACCTTATGAAGTTTGGATTAAGAATTTTCAATTTTCTGGATAGTCTAAGAAGAAAAAGCCATGTGGCTTTGGGACCCTGAGTCTCAGAAGCGATTTTTTTCCTCGCCCAGTCCTCTCCCGATTTTCCCCAGCCTAGAGGCTATTTCACGGGGAAGAGAGACAATGGCTTTAATGGCTGCTGGGCTGCAAATTATTTTGCTCAATGCCCCGGGCCTGGTTACCCTTGTGGATGCTAAAACGCCAGAGAGCCCAGCCAGTTTCCTCTGCCTTT
>NW_025365663.1:0-1848 GCF_016433145.1 Gracilinanus agilis | reverse complement strand
TTAAGAATTTTATTTTTATTATTAAGTGTGGGGAGGGAAATGTGAGGCTTTTAAAAGCCATTAGATTAGGGGGCAGCTGGGTAGCTCAGTGGATTGAGAGTCAGGCCTAGAAATGGGAGGTCCTGGGTTCAAATATGGCCTCAGACACTTCCCAGCTGTGTGACCCTGGACAAGTCACTTGACCCCCATTGCCTACCCTTACCACTCTTCTAACTAGGAGCCAATACACAGAAGTTAAGGGTTTAAAAAACAAAACAAAAAAAACAAAAGCCATTAATTGTTGTTCAGATCCTTTGACTCCAAGATTCCACTGAGAGGCATATATACCTCAAGGAAGTCAAAGAATGATCTAATTTTTGAACTAGGAACTTTACCGGACACAGTATAGCAAAACCCATTGTCACAGCAACCATGTCCAGAAATCGTGTCCCACACTGTAACACAAGCCTTTCACATCTGTTTTAGGAGGTGGGTGGCGTCTTTCATCTTTAGTCCTTCAGGTGTGACTGTTCCTTTCTCCTTCCTTTCCCTTATTGCTTTCTGGAAGAGTTAGACTGTTTAGTATTGTGTGTTAACATCCACTTCCACCAAAAATTGACATAGTATCTTGCAGCAGCATGACTTGCTACAGTGTTTGGAATATGCTAAGGAACACATCATGCACTTTTGAAATGAAAGAATTGTGTATGTTCAGAGGTGTCGAACACATGGTTGAAGGGTTATATGTAACCCTGACGTTTCCCCAGGGTCGTCGAAAAGCAATCAGGAAATGTTTAATGAAATAAAAACATAGATAATAAATAATGTTATCTAAATAATATTAAAACATCAAATTAATTTATATTAATTATATATAATATATAACATTAAATTAAATTAATAAAAATATTGAAATATTAAAAACAAAAAATCTAGATATATTAAAACATAAATGATGCTGCATTTTAAAATTAAGTCAGTGTGCAATTCATGGGGATCCTTATGATCAGCCTCCTTTTCTATTCCAGGTTGACTCCACCAGATAAAAAAGTTGCTTAAGCTGCCTCCTACAGGCAAGAGGGTGCCACCTTGTGGTATTGGCTTTTCTTATGGTATTCAGGGCTGACTTAAAGTAAAATTGAAAATAAGCAAGCAAGCTCTTTGACTTTCCTATATCTCTCCTTCCTCAGTTTCTCTGCAAAATTCCATCCTTTGCTTCCGGGTGCCTGATACCTGTCGTTTCTGAGGAATACTCCAAGCTCTAAAACTACTCATAACCCTCTTTCCACTAGCAGCTTTCGATTGGAAAGACTCAGATAAAGTCATTGTCTCTAATACAAATCGAATGTGCTTCTCTGCAATGGCTTGCATTTTGATAGGATGCAATGCCTTTACCCAAAGACAAAGATGGACGATTAGGCATGAAAGGCTAGTGGGGAAGATAATGTTGCAGGTGAGAGAGAATTTCCAGGCTATTCTCAATTCCCAAATAATAATAGCATGCATTAATATAGTACTTCAAGTTAAATGCATGATTTTGTTTTAACTTTATAACAAGTCTGCCAATAGAAATTAAGTCACTTGCCTATGGACTTGAGGCTGTATCTGAGGTAGAATTTGAACTCAGCCTTTTTTTTGACTCCTATGTCCATTGTTCTATCCAGCTCACCACAGACAGTTACTTAGATGAGGCCAGTACTGTAAGTTACTACCTTGTATAGCTTCCAGACTCAAAACTTTATGTTTACTATTTAATAATAAATATAATAATAAATTAAATTAAAAACAAAAAAGAAAGCAGAATAAAATGGGATAGAATAAAAATAAAATAAAAATTAATAATAAAATAATACTACATTCTAAATATTA
>NW_025365662.1:0-6041 GCF_016433145.1 Gracilinanus agilis | reverse complement strand
ATATATATATATATATAGTTTGGAATAACACTCTAATTTGAGCAATGGGAAAATAGGGACATAGTTAAATAACAGGAGTCCTCATTTTTTAGGAAGCCATAGTGATCTTTCCTTGAAGATTTTTGCTTCTTGGGGTAGAGTGAGTCTATTTTGGAAGGATGGAAGATAGAAACTGGTGGCACTGATTTGGAAATTTTAACACCAAAGCACAGAGAACAGGAGGGATAAAATGTGGTGGCTATAGCTCCCCCTTTTACTTGAGCCCTTTCCTAACTGCATCCCCCTCCAGCCTGATATTGCTTTCCCCCTTTGGAATGACTTTCTACCTGCAATATCCATGCACATTGTAAGCTCCTCGAGAACTAGGACTGTCTGGTGCCGTTCTTTGTACCTCCTGCACTTTGCAGAGTGCCTGGCATAGAGTGATGCTTAATAAAGGATTATTCACTGATACATGGTATTTCCTCAGTAGACTCTTTGAGGTCAAGGATTTTATACACACTCATACAGACACACACAGACACATAGATACAGATGCACGCTCATGCAGAGACACATACATTTTGTCTTTGGTTGCTCCCAGCACATAATAGGCTCTTATTGTCGTTAAGCCCTTAGAATAAATGAAATGTTTTGGTTCCAAGGCAGAAGAATAGTAAGGGCTAGTCAATTAGGGTTAAGTGACTTGCCCAGGGTCACACAGCTAGGAAGTGTCCATATGTGTGGCCCTCAATCCACTGAGCTACCCAGATGCCCCCTCTAAAAGATTCTAAATAAATATTTGGTGATTGATTATATTCCCAATGCTGAATGCAGCTGCCATAGTTTCCAGCTATGTCTCCTATACTGGTAGCCCCTGTAGGATGCAGAAACATCCGACTTATCCATTATATTTCACTTAGCAGCTAGCTAAATATATATCTCTACATATTTCTACAACACTGGTGAGCTCTACTCATCATCTTCTCTATGGATATTCTAAATGGTAGATAGAGGAGATAGTCTTTCATTTACCAGGTCAGAGTTTATAGGATTTAGACCTCGGATCAAGATTTCAAGATCATATAATCTAATCCCCAAATTTTACAGCTGAGGGAAAAAAGAGGTTAAGGAATATTTCCAAAGTCACACAGCTAATAAGTGACAGACCTAGATTTAACCCCAAATATAGCTCTTCTAAATTTTCTAAATCCAACACATTTTCCTTTGTACCATGTTACCTTTCATGGCCTATGAATTGATTACAGTTAACCTTCTAAGGATAGTGAGAGAAACCACAGATCACAAAATCACCATAGAGAGATCTGTAAGCATCTATAAGGAGTCTGAGGGATGGAATAGTCCTAGATATAAAGAGATAGCGTAGAAGGAAAAAAATCCTCAAGAAATGACAAACTTAAAAATAAAAGTATTTAAAAACTGGACTTGTACCCCAAATGCATTGATAGATGAATAACTTTCAGATGGAGCCTATAGCATTTTGATTATATTTCAGAAATCCACTCATATAGTTCAGAGGTTCTGAGAACATGGAATACCCTCAAATTATAGAAAGAACAGGGATATTTTAGAAAAAAAAGAAATGAAGATTCACTTCATAATGAACGATTTGAAGGTCATAGTATTTTTGATGTCTGATTTGTTTTTAGAAGTAATATAGTCCCTAGTTCTCAAGGAACTCATTCACATTAGTCTGAACACCAGGCTTGAACTTCATCATAGGCATATGGCTTCAGAGATCTGGTGATGCTTTGGTCGTTAGAGGCCATCTAGTCCAATTTCCTCATTTTACAGATAAGCAAAGATGAGAGGCAGCTAGGTGGCATAGCAGATGGAGTGCCAGGCCTGGAATCAGGAAGTCTCATCTTCCCGAGTTCAAATCTGACTTCAGATACTTACTAGATGGGTGACCCTCGGCAAGTCATTTAATCTTGTTTGCCTCCGTTCCTCATCTGTAAAATAAGCTGGAGAAGGATATGGCAAATTGCCCCAGCATCTTTGTCAAGAAAAATCTTAATGGGGTTGCAAAGAATCAGACATGACTGAAAATGACTGAACAACAACAACATGATGTCTCACAGATTGAAGCTGTTTTATTTTTTAAGATAAAAGCATGAAAGCTTTCCTTAGGGAATTCCACCCATTTTCTAGTAAGCACCACACAGGGCAATTAGCTTCTGATTATACTGATAATGTTGGTGCAAGCTGCCTTCTCTTTTTTTAAAAAAAATCCCTTTGGATTACTGAGTCACAGTCATTATCTGAGTAACCATCTGTTATGGTTGTAGTTAGTAAGGATAATGACTAGCTGGGGTCACTATGGATGGCCTCAAAAATATGCCATCTATATGGAAATTTGGAGAACATTTGAAACTCTTAGAAGTTCCCATCAATTTCTTCCTAGAAGTATTTTTTTCCTTTGGCTACCCAGGGACTCGGGGAGGTTAGGGCATCCCTAAATTTCATGGAGATCTGTGTAATGTAGGTCCTTGTAGGAGCCAGAGGACTTTGGGCAGCTAGGGCAGAGGTTTCTGACTTGTTTCAAGATCTCTAGCAAATGGAAGCGGGTGGGAAGGAGAGGTGACAGCTGATAATAAATGCCAACCCCCTTGGGCTTGCTTCCTACTTCCTAATGGAGGACGATGGTAGGAATTCACACCAAGTGGCTCTCTGCCCTGGACCAGGTGCAGGATATCATCTCACATGCTGGAAGGGAGAGCTGACAGAACAGAGCCCAGATGCTTGGGGCAATGGGTGACGGTGCATTAGGGATATTCTGAAAGCTGGCCCTGAAACTCATATCATGTTGGGAAACTCACCAGAACAAAAAATGTGGTAGAGTTTGAAGTCTGAGCATACACTGGAATGTCCATGGGGATAATAAATTATATTATCTGATGGGAAACAGAAGCTTCTCAGAAGAATAATTCCTGTCGTTCTTTATTGACATGACAACAGAGAACAAATAAGAGAAGAAGAATCCTAGAAAGCATTCCATGCCTGCTACAAATGGCAGTTATTGGGCTTTTATTTGCTTTCAGTTCAGTTTCCAAATGGATTCTTATTCAACTAGGACATTCGTCATGTCACAATTCTGTGCTAATCAACACTAACCTCTTATCCAGGTGTAACAGATACTGGGATAAGTAGTCAAAGAGCTCAAGAGAGTGAAGTCTTTTTCTCCTTCTTTCATTACCTCTATATTGGCTGAGCATCTGTTTCCTTTAGAGCAGTGGTTCACAAACTTTTTTGGCCTACCACCCCCTTTCCAGAAAAAATATTACTTAGCACCCCTAGAAATTATTTTTAAAAATTTTAATAGCAATTAATAGGAAAGATAAATGCACCTGTGGCCATCACCATCCCCCTGGATCGCTGCAGCATCCACCAGGGGGCAGTGGTGCCCACTTTGGGAATCACTGCTTTAGATTATAAACTCCTTGAGGACAGGGACTGTCTTTTGCTTTTCTTTGATTTCTTGGCACTTAGCCCAGTGCCAGACACATAGTAAGTATTTGAATGCTTATTGACTGATGGCTTAATGAGAGAATTGGACCCTGTAGTCCCATCCAGATCTAGACTTAAGATTCTCTCGTTCTCATCAGGGCCAGCCTTAGACAAAGGGAGCTCATCCTACCTTTGGGGTCCTTCCTGAGGGTTCCATGCAATCCAGCCTTGATCCCTTGGTCAAGGTCCCAGAGGTACCATTGCTCAAGCCCTCAGTGATGCTCTCTTTCAAGCTTTTCATGGAACACTTCCCTCCACTGAGTTCTGACAGCCCCAAGAGGCAGAGCTTGTATGGTGTGGGTATGTGCTTACCCTCTCTCTAGGCATACTCTTGACCCTAACAAGACATCGTAATACAAATCAGTCTAAACAAATGGAGTGACTGAATGAAGGGGGCAGCTGTTAGCAACTATGAAGTACTCTACAAGCTGCCTTTTTGTTCCAGCTTCTAATGATATTTTATATTAATTGTGTTCTGGTCAATTTGTGCTAGTCAATTTTAAAGAGATTTTTGAAACACTTTATTCTGAAATGAATTATGGTCTTATCTGATAAAAACTGGGGGAAAATGTTGAAAAAATCAGAGAAATATTAAATATGCCACTCCAATACTGCCATTCTTCCTGTTGGTATAGCTCTGCCATGAGTGTGCTTTGCTTATCTCTGAACAGAGTCATCTGTTTCAGGGAAGAAATAATCAGATGCATTTGTAGACGGGCCATTCTAGTTTGGCTGGGACCATCTTAGTTTTTGATGACCAGAATACACGAGTGTTTTATTTAAGTGTCTTGGGAAAGCTCTGCTAGAAGCCCATTGGTAGGGAGTCAGAATCAAACTGTGAGCACTGCTGCCATCTTATGTCATGTTAAAGTCAAGCTACTAACATGCCAGTTCCCATAGCGAGTTGGTGGCACAATGGATAGTTGTATACTTGAGGATATGGGTTCAAATCCTTTCTAGGGCACTTAGTGATGGAATGAATGATCCTAAGTAAATTATTTAACCTCACTCAGCCCCAGTTCCCTCATCTGTGAAACGGAGATCATAATAGCATCTGGCCTCTACAATCAAATGAGATATTTATCAAGTGCTTTGAAACCTTAAAGTGCTTTATAAATGGTATTTGTTCATGACCAATGTGGAAATATGTTTTTTATGATCATACATGTATGGCCCAGATGAAGTCGCTTGCCATCTCAAGAAGAGGGGAGGGAAGGAAGAAAGGGAAAGAATTTGGATCTCAAAGTTTCAGAAAACATATGTTGAAAATTGTTATTGCATGTCATCGGGAAAGAAAAAATGAAATATTTAAAATAAAAAAATGCTCATTGTTGTTGTTGTTATATTAGTTTCTCAGCTGGGTCTAGTACTCCTTCTCTGTAGTATTGAATTGGTCAAGGAAAGAAGCATTTCCCCAGCCTGGGACCTTAAGCCATTTTTAATTTATGTAAGACTATAAATGCTTAAATAGATTTCCTGGTGTTCCCAGTCTGGGAGCTATAGTGAATGGAGGAGAGGGATTTTGTTTTGTATGCTTTGTTTTGTTTTGTTTGTGGCTATGTAACTCTCTCCATGCTATATCAAGTGACCAGATCAGACATGGAAGGGAATGGAAAAATATTTTATAAGTCCTACAATACTCTCATAAGTGAGTCATTATTCATATTTATTATATTTGTATATTTATATGTATATACTGTATAATTGCATATTGTAATGGAGGATTGGAGGGATGTTAACTATTATTATTATTTGTGGGTTCACACTGGGGTGAGAGAGACAGAAGTGACAGGAAGGGGCCCACAAGTAGGGAGACTAAAGTTTAACAGCAGAGGGGTGTCTGTTACTGAATTGGCTGTTAGGTCCAACTGCCACTCTGAAGCACCAAGACGAGGTCTATGGTAATCAGCAAAGTAAAGGCAGGAGTTTATAAGTTAAGGCAACACATTTAATCAAGGACAAACTAAGATTAAGGATGGGAAGAGGGTTTGCTACACTTAAAAGCTAAGGGCAAACCATGGGGGCAGGGGAAGGACTTGACTACACTCTCCTATGATCTAAGCAAGACGGGGGCCAAAGAAAGCTGTACTGGAGTCACAAGGGAAAAGTTCCTCCCAACCTGGTTCCAGTCAGGTTTGATCAGCTTAGCTGAGCACCTGAGGGTGGCTTTACTTGGGATCTCATGGCTAATCCAGGCATGGTTTCAGGATGCCAGGAGTCAACTCCACCAGAACTGGTGATCCAAGGTATCCAGGTAGGGAGAGAAAGTTTGCAATGCTGTCCACCAGATCACAAACCACTTCCCTACTGGGTGCTGCTCTGCAGGTCTGATGTCCTCTGCTGTAAGCCTTCACCACTCTCAGGATCCCGGGGAATCTGGATACAACTCCCCCAGCTCTGAGATCTCCCAGGGTCAGCAACAGCTTGTGCCAACCACCATGGAGTCCTTCTCAGGCACAAGCCACTTCCTCCTTCCCCTGCATTCCATTCAGAATGTCCATGACCTCCAGCTAAGGCTTTTCCTAGCCTGCTTA
>NW_025365661.1:0-4388 GCF_016433145.1 Gracilinanus agilis | reverse complement strand
TTTCTTATGTATACCTTACTAGCTAGCTAGGCTACTCTATTGCTATATTCTCTTATAATCATAAATCTTGTTCCCTCAATATAGAGTCAGTCTGAACTGTCTAATTCTTTCAATGAGATCCTAATTTTTCCATGGTTACATCAAGAGGAACCTCCCTTGTAAGAAAGAAAAAAGAAAACATGTCAAATCCCCCAACAGCAGTTATACCTGATAAAGGATTCTGCATCCATACTCTATAACCTCTTCTTATAAAAAGAAAGGGTTTTATCGGCTTTTTTGAAGAGGATTGTTTATTGCATATAGGAAAGCATAGGATTAAAGAGTTAGAATGGACCTTGTTGTTATTATTCAATCATATCTGTCTCTCTATAACCCCATTTGAGGTTTTCTTGCCAAAGATACTGGAGTGGTTTACCATCCAGCTTATTTTACAAATGAAGGAATTGAGAGAAACTGGTTTAAGTGACTTGTACAGCTAGTCCAAATCTGAGTTCAGATCTGAAGATTCATCTTCTTGATTTAAGGCCTGGCATTCTGTCCACTGAGTCACATGGTTGCCCATAGAATGGATCTTAGAGGTTTATTCTTTGATAGAACAGAATTCTCAAGGTCCAAGAGTATGACTCCCCCCAAATCATATAAATAGCAAATAGACATGAGATGAAATCCCAGTTTCCTTGATTCCAAATACAACATTCTTTCCATTACACCATGTTGCATAACTATCCAGAGTTCAGCTTTTTAAAGTATTTTTCAGTTTACATTATTTTAGTTCTTCCCTGTCTTAAAATCTTATTTATGGAATCGCCTTATTAAAGAAAACAGCATATAATGCTCATGTAGAAGTGCTAATTGGGTGGAATGGTGATCGAGGTTGTATAATCACTCCTATTTTCCTTTCATCATGCCACTGACTCTTAGGCCTACATAAATTCTCCCTTTCCGCTCCAGCAAGTAAGAAAACAAACAAAAAGATTTGTAATTCTCTTTATATGTTTCTTAGCTCTGAGACCCCATCAAGATTCCACACTTTTGGCAAAACATCTCAGAGTTAACTTTATCTCCATCACTTCTCTGGCAAAGTTTCGCTTGCAGTGGTCTCTTTTCAACTGTTTTTCTTATAAGTACATGTGGGCTAGAAAATTATGACACTTAATTCTCTTCATAAAGACAAAGTAAATATTTAAAACAAAAGGTGATAAACCCTGCCCTGAGAAATAATATTGTATGTCCTCAATCAGAAACTCAAAGAATAAAAGTAAGAAAATCTCATTTCATGGGGGTGGGATGACTTTTAGGGACTCAACTATTATATAATATTGTACAATTGATTCAGGCTAAGTAACTTTACTCCCAAAATCCTAGCCCTTTTCATTTTGGTACTCACATTTGTCTGTGCCTTCCAGTGACAGGACTCCTTGAGTCTGTTTCTTGGACTCAATGAACTGACTTTCTAAGGTGATCCTTCATGTTATCAAGATGCTTCTTTATTCATTCAAGGGACTAATTTGCCCATCTTAATAGGTTCACTTGGTCAGGCTGAATTGTGAAAGCTAGTTTAATACCTCATTATCCAGCTCTTCTTCTGTGATTAGATCTGTAAAAGATTAATTCTGTTAGAGCAAAAGTTGATAAGTCTTTTATCAGTAATAAATTTAGGAATATATTCTCTAAAAACCAATAGATTACAGAAGAACCAGAACTGTCTGACCTCTGACTAAGCTCACTTATGGAGTTATAATAGAAACAAGTATTTACTCGGAAATAGTCACTAATGTTGAATCAAGTCTTCAATCCTGAACTGCCTGGTATTTTGGCTTACAGGACCTAAAGGAGATAAATTTTAAATAACCTCATGGAATGACTAAGATGTTCAAAAGAACAAAAAAGACTTCATGTCATCATCATTATAGTTCATCCAATCAAGTCCAAGGATTTTTCACACTCAACCAAATGTCTTTGATTTTGAGATATGTTCTCACCTAGTTGTGGTGTCAAGTAACATATTAATATTTTTAGGTAGGATGGGGTAACTGAATACTTGATTTATCAGCCTCTACTCCTACATGTTTCATTGTTAAAAACATACCAAGATATGTTTTGAGCATTTTAGGGTACAAAAGGGGTCATGACTTCCCTTGTCCTAGAAAGTATGTCCCTCAACGTAATTTGAGATTTCATTGGCTTCTTCAGCTACACAGTCATATGTTTGATACTCTGATTTCATTCTATTTACCTCCCTAGGACTTTTCATGTGCATTATTGTCTAGGAATTCCTCCTCTGTATTGTACTTGTAGGCTTCTGAACCCCAATGTAGGAATCTACATTTATCACATCAAATCATATTTCCTCAGAACTACCAGATGATAAATTTATAATTGAATGGGAATTTATAGAATATCCTAACCTCTATATTTTACAGTTGAGAAACTGAGGTCCACAGTGGTTAACTTACTTGGCAAGGTCACATTGATAGTAAATATCAGAGCTGGATCAGAGCCCACACATGTTCTATGACTCCAAATTCTATATTTCCCTTATACCACACTGTAACTCAATTAAAGGGCCCTTTGAGATGTTATTTTTCTTAAATCTTGACTCCATCATCTCATATTTTAGCTCCTTTTACAAGCTTTGTATCATCTCTAAGTTGGATAAAGTCATTGATCCAAATCATCGATTAAAGAAAATATACTATACATGGATAAAGATAGATACATATAATGATGATAGTATTTTGCAGCATGTTTTTATAATATCCAATTACCTCCAAGATCAAAGATAAAATGTTTCCAATTCAAAGCCCTTCAGAACCTAGCTGTAATTTCCAATCTTCTTACACCTTACATGTGGCCACACATATACATCATATGCACTACTGCCTCCTTGGTGTTCCACAATCAAGACTCAGGAGAACTTTCACTGGCTGATCCTTATTCCTAGAAGATTCTCCCTCCTCATCTCTGCCACTCAGATTCTTTCAAGGCACACGTAAAATACCACATTCTACGGGAAACCTTTTCTGAGCCACCATAATTAGAAAACCTTCCCTCTGTTGATTATTTTCAATTTATCCTGTAAATTGAAAATAATCTTCTTTGTAATGGATATAAAAATCTATGCTTTGATAATTGAAGTCCATCATTAAAAGGATATCATAACTTTTTTTCAATATTAAAAGGAAGATTGGATTTACTTTTCCTGGCACCAGAAGCCAGAATCAGGGACTATGGGTGGAAGTTGAAGAGAGGAAGATTTCAGATATAGAAAATATCCTTAATTATAAAACTTGAAAAGAGAAAGGGTTATGTTAAGAAGGGTTGTGTTTCTCATCACCAGAAATCATCAAGCAGAACTAGTTAAACATTAGCTATGTTTTCTGTAAAGGAATTTTAGTTCTATTCCTTTTTGCTCATTTTTGCTCAGTTCTAACACTAATGTGATTCTGTTTCCAGAGCCAAGTGGTAGATACTGGAAGCAAGAAATGCAAACAAGAGAGAGACACACAGAGTCCTGTGCCTTAAGACATTTTCTGCTGAATTGAGGAGACAAGGCACACAAGTGAAGCACTTAAACAATCACTATTATAAATCCTAAACTGCCAAAAATCAAGGTCTGAGGGCACTAGAAGGAAAAGGACTTTAAGACTCCAACACTGGATTCAAAAGCCATTGCTTTAACCTATTTTATATGGCTTTTTTTATGACTTAAGTGCTCAGTGTGTGTGTTAGTTCCCAAAGGGTAGGGAATGTGCTGTTTCTCATCTTTGCATCCCCAGCATTGAGCATAGAAGAAGCTTTCAAGACCCAAAGATGAATATCTAACAGTGAAATTTCAGACACCAATAATATACTATGCCTGCTTCCTTAGGGTGAGCTCCAGGGAGTACTAGAAATGGAGTCTCACCCTTCTGTCACAGCAGCTGTGCAGCCTGATTGGGGAACCAGTTTCCAAGGCTGCTAAGTGTGTTAGGGCATTTTGTCAGACACACACACACACACACACACACACACACACACACACACACAAGAAGTATGTATGTATGTGCATGCCTGTATACATATATCTCTCTGTGTGCCTTCAACTAGATATGGTATGTTCCTGGGTTTGTTTTAAGATGTAGGGCAGTATTTGTGTACATAGAGGAAGTATATATACATAAACACACACATGCATATATAGCTCCAGAATATCTTCTTTCCTCTCCTCCAAGAGGGCCCCAATGAACCCATAGGTGAGTCCACTGGAAGGAGAGTTCAAAGAATTAGTGTTCTAATGCTATCATTTAGTTATCATTTATGTTACCTTGGACAAGTCATATTTTGATAGTCCTCAGTTTCCTCATTGAAAAAAGGAAGGAAGGAAGGAAGGAAGGAAGGAAGGAAGG
>NW_025365660.1:0-1029 GCF_016433145.1 Gracilinanus agilis | reverse complement strand
GGGTGGGGGGGTGCAGGAGGGGGGATTGAAGGGGAAAGGTGGAGCAAGAATCATGTAACGATGTTAAAAATGAGTATTAATAAATGTTAAAAAAATAGAGCAAGTTTGGGGCACCCATCAAACCATTGGCAGCTACAGGGCCTGTTCCTGAGAGCAGCAAGATTTGGGACCCCAATAAGCCAAAGAAAGCTCCCGAAATCTGAGCTCTGGAGAGCTTAGGCGCAGCGGAGGCGTGGGTGGAGGCAGACACAGCCACAAGCCAAAGCTCTGAAACCCTGAGTGGGGAACCAGTGCAGATGAGTATACGACTGTGGAAGCAGCACCCTGAGGCTTGTAAAGGAACCTCCAGCAGAGGATCAAGCAAGGGGGTCCAGGAGGAGGCTTGACCTTGGAAAAAACCAGAACTCAGACCTCAGAAGCCAAAAGACCGCGTCAAGGATAAAGCTGAGAAGCTACTGGGCTAATGATGCCTTCCCAGACTCAGGAAGTTCAGAAGAGAAATCTAAACAACAAGAAAAAGAAGTCTTTAACACTCGACAACTTTTACACAGAGAAAATTCAGACAACCAAGCAAACAGAGGAGGAGAACAAACAAGCATCCGGACCCTCCTCAAATAAGGAAAACGGGTCACAAGCTATGGAAGAGTTCAAAACTGAGATTCTGGATCAAATTATTTTGTATGTTAAGACAGTCAATAAATCAATGAAGTATTTATTAAGCACCTACTATGTACCAAGTATAGTGTTAAGGCATAGAGTATTTAGGAATATTCTAATCTCAGTATAATTATTAGGAGCAGAAGTATTTAATCTCAACCTAGACAAGAAAAAAGGAAGAAAAGAAGGAAAGGAGGAAGGGAAGGGAGGAAGGAAAGGAAGAAGAAAGGGAGAAAGGAAGGAAGGAAGGAAGGAAGGAAGGAAGGAAGGAAGGAAGGAAGGAAGCAAGGAAGGAGGGAAAGAGGGAGGGAAGGATGGAAGGTAGGAGGGAAGGAAGGAAGGAGAGAAGGAAGGAGGGAAGGAAGGAGGGAG
>NW_025365659.1:0-7335 GCF_016433145.1 Gracilinanus agilis | reverse complement strand
CATTAGAGCAGCAAGAGATAGAAAGTGAAGCACCATTTAAAATCATCCTAGACAATATAAAATACTTAGGAATCTATCTACCAAAACAAACACAGCAATTATATGAAAAGAACTACAAAACACTTTCCAAACAAATTAATCTGGATCTCGACAATTGGAAAGCCATTAATGTTCATGGGTAGGACAAGCTAACATAATAAAAATGAACATTCTACCCAAATTAATTTACCTATTTAGCGCCATACCTATCAAATTACCAAAAAACTTCTCTACTGAATTAGGAAAAACTATAACAGATTTTATTTGGAAGAACAAAAGATCAAGAATATCAAGGGAAATAATGAAAAAAAAGTGAAGGAAGGGGGCCTAGCAGTACCAGAAAACTAGACAATAAAGCAGCAGTGAACAGAACAATATGGTACTGGCTAAGAGATAGAAGGGAGGATCAATGGAATAGACTTGGGGTTAATGTTGTCAGCAAGACAGTGTATGATAAACTCAAAGAGCCCAACTTACGGGACATGAATCCACTATTTGACAAAAACTGCTGGGAAGTTTGGAAAACAATATGGGCGAGAGTAGGTTTAGATCAACATCTCACACCCTACACCAAGGTAAATTCAGAAGGGTGAATGACCTGAATATAAAGAGGGAAACTATAAATAATTTAAGTGAACACAAAATAGTATACCTGTCAGATCTCTGGGAAAGGAAAGATTTTAAAACCAAGCAAGACTTAGTGAAAATTACAAAATGTAAATTAAATGGTTTGGATTATATTAAGCTAAAAAGCTTCTGTATAAACAAAAACAATGTAGTCAAAATCAGAAGGGAAACAACAAATTGGGAAAAATCTTTATAACAAAAAACTCTGACAGGAGTCTAATTACTCAAATATACAAGGAGTTAAAGCAATTGTATAAAATGTCAAGCCATTCCCCAATTGATAAATGGGCAAGAGACATGAAAAGGCAATTCTTAGGTAAAGAAATCAAAAGTATCAATAAGCACATGAGAAAGTGTTCTAAATCTCTAATAATTAGAGAAATGCAAATCAAAACAACTCTGAGGTATCACCTCACACCTAGCAGATTGGCTAAAATGAAAGAAGGGGAGAGTAATGAATGTTGGAGGGGATGTGGCAAAATTGGGACATTAATGCATTATTGGTGGAGTTGTGAACTGTTCCAACCATTCTGGCTGGCAATTTGGAACTTGGCTCAAAGGGCTATAAAAGAATGTCTGCCCTTTGATCCAGCCATACCATTGTTGGGTTTGTACCCCAAAGAGATCATAGATAAACAGACTTGTACTAAAATATTTATAGCTGTGCTTTTTGTGGTGGCAAAGAACTGGAAAAGGAGGGTATGTCCTTCAATTGGTGAATGGCTGAACAAATTGTGATCTATGCTGGTGATGGAATACTATTGTGCTAAAAGGAATAATAAACTGGAGGAATTCCATGTGAACTGAAAAGACCTCCAGGAACTGATGCAGAGTGAAAGGAGCAGAGCCAGAAGAACATTGTACACAGAGACTGATATACTGTGGTAAAATTGAATGTAATGGACTTCTGTACTAGCAGCAATGCAATGACACAGAACAGCTCTGAGGGATTTATGGTAAAGAACGATACCCACATTCAGAAGAAGATCTGCAGGAGAGGAAACATAGAAGATAAACAATTGCTTGAACGCATGGGCTGAGGCGGACATGATTGGGGATGTAGAGTAGAAAGGCCACACCAATGCAACTAACAACAGTTTGGAAATAGGCCCTGAACTAGGACACATGTTAAAACCAGTGGAAATGTGTGTCGGCCATGGGTGGGGGGGGGTAGCGGGGGGTGAAGGGGAAAGTAGGGGCATGAAGCATGTAAACAGGTTAAAAATGAATATTAATAAATGTTTAAAAAAAAGAGATTCATCTCAGCCTAGTCCTATACACCCATTTCCTTTCCAACCCTATGCCCTACCACTCAATTTAGAGAAATTTATCTCTCCATACTTGCTCATTTCCCGAGCACATTCAGTCTCTAATGTACCGTGCCCTATGTAATTCTGCTCCTCCTCCTACTCAACATATCCCTACCCATAATAAACTCATTCCTCCCCCCATCCCTGCTGATGTCTCACCTCTCTCCATTGCCCATTCTGTTCCTTCCCTGGTACCTGATGTCTCCTATCTTTCTCCTCTGCCCCAGTCCCCCCATTATCTTACCTACTACTCCACCTCCTCTTACCTACCCCATTGAAAACCAAGCATTGAGTATGGAAGCAGGAACACAAAATAATTCAATTAAAAACTTTTTCCTCTTTAAGAAATTAAACACCTTCAATAAAAATGGAGATGTGTTTTTCAGACATCATTCACTCTTCAACCCCCAAGATCTAAATAGATTCAAACAAGACATTTTTTTATTTCAAAAAAGAACCAATTGTAATTATAAAATAATTTGAGAATATATTAAAAACATTTTATCCCAATTAGGTAGATATTGAAAATTTATTAGAAATTTGTTTTGACAAACAGGGAGAAAAAGAAAATCCTCTCTCTTCTTAATCAGGAGCAAGGTAGTAAGCATGTCATTGTCCAAACGAAAATCTAAAATGGAATCCTAATATTGAGGCAGATTACACAAAACTTTTCCAGGTCAGAGAAACACTATTGACATCCATATGAGGTTGTGCTGATAAGCCTGGTACATGATTAAAATTTGAAAGGACCAAACAAAAATTAGATGAAAATTTCTCCATCTGTATGGACAGAGTTATTGATATGGGAAATACATATATAGACTCAGACTTGTCCAAAGAAATGAACATTAGATAAATACATAGATAATTCATTAAGATTTGTGCATTGGTCAAAGTTGACTTTAAGTTTATCTGCCAGAATTGGGTCTCTATGGATCCCAACAAATTGAGAGTAGAAGTCTAAACTTTTAATACATGCATAAAACAGGAATTAAACAACAAGTCAATAGAGGTCTTAAAGAGAAAAAAATTTTAAAGAAAAACTGGAAGAAAGCCTATATTAATGACCTGTATTGATTAGATTTGATTTGCATTTTGGGTCTTTTTGTGGAATTTTTGTATTTTCTTCAATGTATTATTGCTTTTATACCTCTATTGTTTTATCTACACCATTTGCACTCACACTGTGGTGTGATAATTAGATTAAGTCTATGCTGCCCATCTTTAGATTTAATCACCAAAGGTGAGAGCACCTCCAATTCCTGGAGGTCCATAACCCACATGTGCTAGAGTGTGTGACAAATCAGAGTCAACTGACTGTAGTAGGCACTCCTAGTAGAGGCCTCTATTATGATTGGATACACAAGTAGGAGGGAGGCACAGGAAGTGATGCATGAATGACCCCTTTAAAAAGAGGGAGTTGAGTGAGTGAGAGGTGGTTCTGATGAAGAGGGCAGCTGGGGACGGAGGACTTCTAGTTTTCCTGGTTTGTGGAGGAGTTCTGACTGGAACACAAAACCTTGGTGAGTTTCAAGACTGACTGAATCTTTCTGAACTTCTCTTAAGGAACTACTTTTAATAGACTCTATGAATGAAGCATTGCTTCATTCACCTATGGGCCTCTGGCCCTCTGACTCTCAGCTGAGGTTAATTAGATCTACTTGAATTAAATAGAGCATCCTAGTAAATTACCTACTGTGTTAGATTCTTATTTCCTTATTTCTTCTCTCTCTTCTTAATTGTAAATAAAATTCCATAAAAGTCAATTTTTGACTTGAGATTATTCTTTTTTTATAATTTCTTTAATATTTTATTTTTTAAAAACATTTTCCATGGTTACATGATTCTTGTTTTTACTTTCCCCTTCATCCTCACTTTAACCCCCTTACCACCCATATCCAACTCGCATTTCCCTTCTGACTTTTCTCAGTAGGGTTAGGTAGAGTTCTATATCTCAATGGATATAGCTACTCTTCCCTCTCAGGGTTAATTCCACTGAGAGTAAGGTTTAAATATTACCTCTTAATGCTCTCTTCCTCTCCTTCTTATAATAGTATTCATTCCCTCCCCTTCCATTGCCCTCTTTGTGTGTAATAGAATATCCTATTTTTCTTATTCATTCAAGTTTCTCTTGGTGTCCTCTACTATTCACCCCACTCTTTCCCACCCACCCCCTTATCATCTTAGACCATTTAGTACTCCAACCTCTCCCTGTGAAAAATTCTTCTAATTACTATAATAGTGGATACTATAATAGTGAATAGAGTTCACTACATGGAATTACACATAACATTTCTCCATATAGGAATACAAATAATTTGATCTTACTGAAGCCTTTAAAGAGGCAAACTTAAAAATAAGAGTTTTCTTTCTTTCCCCTCTGTTTCTTATTTACCTTTTCATGCTTCTCTTCTTTTTTTGTGGTTGGATATAGAACTTTCCATTTATTCCTGGCCTTTTTTGTGCAAATACTTGGAAATCTTCTATCTTGTTGAATGCCCATATTTTACCCTGGAAATATGTAGTCAGTTTTGATGGGTAGGTGATCCTTGATTGTAGACCCAGTTCTCTTCCCTTTCTGAATATCCTATTCCAAGCCTTTCAGTCTTGTAGTGTGGAGGCTGCAAGATCCTGTGTGATCCTTATTGGTGCTTTTTGATATCTGAATTGTCTCTTTCTGGCTTCTTGTAAAATTTTTTTCTTTTACTTGGAAGCTCTTGACTTTGGGTATTATATTCCTGGGGGTTGACTTTTCAGGGTCTGGTGTAGAGGGTGATCTATGGATGCTTTCAATGTCTATATCACCCTCTTGTTGTAGAACATCAGGGCAATTTTGCTGAATAATTTCCTTTAAATAATTAATTTCTATTAATTTCTGCTTTTTCAGGAAGACCAATGATTCTCAAATTATCTCTTCTATACCTGTTTTCTTGATCTGTCAGTTTCTCAGTGAGATATTTCATGTTTCCTTCTATTTTATCAGTCTTTTGACTTTGCTTTATTTGTTCTTGTTGTCTTGAGATATCATTGGCTTCTACTTGCCCAGTTCTTGTTTTTAGAGACTGGTTTTCTGCTATATTCTTTTGATTTTTCCTTTTTGATTTGGTCTATCCTGTTTTGCAGCTGTTTGATTTTGGTCTCCAATTTGCTTATTATTTCTTTTGATTTGGGGGTATATTTTTCTAATTGCCCAATTCTAGCCTTTAGAGACTGTTTTTCAGCTATAATCTTTTGATTTTCCTTTTGAATCTGGTCTGTTTGGTTCTTCAAGGCTTCCAGCTAGTCATTTCTGGTCTTCAATTTGCTTATCAATTCATTTGATTTCTGAGCCTCACTTTCTAATTGCGAAAAATTCTGCCTTTTAAACTGTTATTTTCTTGGCAGTTTTCTACCATATTTATCATAATCTCAGATTTGAACTCTTCAATAGCTTGTGACAAGTTTTCATTTTGGGGGGAAGATTTGGCTATCATTACTTGTTTGTTCTCCTCTGATGTTTGCTCTGTTATCTGATTTTTTCTGTGTAAAAGTTGTTCTGTTAAAGATTTCTTCTTGATCTTTCTCTTCTGTGGTTCTTGTCTCTGGCTTGTCATTGTTAGCCCAGCACCCTCGCAGCTTTATCCTCATGGCCAGGGTCTGTCAGTGCTCTTTGGGCTCGTGAGGTCTCGGGTTTAGTTGTTATCAGGGTCAAGCCTCCTGGTGGGCCCCTTGCTTGTTCCTCTGCCCAAAGCTAACAGTCTCAGGGTACTGCTTCCACAGTCTTGCACCCCTCCACACTGGGTCCCCACTCAAGGTCCACACCTGCACTCAGGATCGTTGTCTGCAGCTGTGACCTTGCTTGCGCTCAGGGTCTGTGTTCAAAGTTTGTGCGATCATTAGCCTCTTGGGGTCTTAAGTCTTTCTATTCTCAGGAACAGGCCCTGGTGGTCCCAAGTAGCTGTCAAGGATTTAATGGATGCCCCAAACTTACTCTAGCTCTTGTGCGCTGGCTTTGGCACTGTAGGTAGTGTGTGTTTGTGGGGGAGGGGGTTGCTCAGCTTGCATTTTAGTAGAGCTATTTCACCCCCTTATAGCATGGAAATGCTCCAATCCCATGTACCTTAAATGCTGCACATTGTTTTGGAGTCCTTTCATTCATTTGGATTTGTTTTTATATCCCCTTGAAGAGTCTTTATATGTTGTGGTTAGGAGAGGTTATGCAGCTGCTATTCACTCTGCTGCATCTTAACCCGGACACCTCCAACTCACATTTCCACTGGTTTTAACATGTGTGATCAAGCAAGACTTATTTACATATTACTGATAGTTACACTGGTGTGGGCGTTTAGTGTCTACATCCCCAATGATGCCCGCATCAACTCATGTGTTCAAGTAGTTGTTTTTCTTCAGTGTTTCCACCCCTGTATTTCTTCCTCTGAATGCGGGTATCATTCTTTTCCATAAATCCCTAAGAACTGTTCTGGTTCATTGCATGGCTGCCAGTACAGAAGTCCATTACATTCTATTTTTACAGTAGTGTATAAGTCTCTGTGTACAATGTTCTTCTGGCTCTGCTCCTTTCACTCTGCATCAATTAATGAAGGTCTTTCCAGTTTACATGGAATTCCTCCAGTTTATTATTCCTTTGAGCACACCAACATATACCACAATTTGTTTAGACATTCCCCAATTGAAGGGAATATGCTCGTTTTCCAGTTTTTTTGCCACCACAAAAAGCAAAGCTATAAATATATTTGTACAAGTCTGTTTATCTCTGACCTCCTTGGGGTCCAAACCAAGCGATGCTATGGCTGGATCGAAGGTCAGGCAGTCTTTTATCACTCTTTGGGCATAGTTCTAAATTGCCATCCAGAATGGTTAGACCAGTTCACAATTCCAACAGCAATGCATTAATGTCCCAATTGTACCACATCCCCTCCAACATTCATTACTCTCCCCTGCTATCATTTTAACCAATCAGCTAGGTGTGAGGTGATACCTCAGAGTTGTTTTGATTTGCATTTTTTTAATTATTTCAGATTTAGAACACTTTCTCATGTGCTTATTGATAGTTTTGATTTCTTTATCTGAAAATTGCCTATTCAAGACCCTTGTCCATTTATCATTTGGGGAATGGCTTTTTTTTATAAAATTGTTTTAGCTCCTTGTATATTTGAGTAATTATACCTCTGTCAAGGAGTTTAGTTATAAAGATTTCTTCCCAGTTTGTTGTTTCCCTTCTGATTTTGATTGCATTGTTTTTGTTTGTACAAAATCTTTTTAATTTAATATAACCAAAATTATTTATTTTACATTTTGTAATTTTTTCTACCTCTTGCTTGGTTTTAAAATCTTCTTTTTCCCAAAGATCTGACAGGTA
>NW_025365658.1:0-1691 GCF_016433145.1 Gracilinanus agilis | reverse complement strand
AATGTTACAATATTGTTCAAAGCGAAAGAGATACAAATTATAAAAGAAAATAAATTTCTATTCTAATGGGAGAGATCATCTATGTGGAAGGCTTCTTTGAATCAGATGAAAAGGTGCAGTGTTAAGGGAGAAAAATGGTGATGCCTCTTCTTTGACATCATTTCCAATGAAAAATCTCCTTGGAAGACTTGTACAAAAATATTTGTAGCCACGCTTTTTGTGGTTGCAAAAAAATTGGAAAATGAGGGAATGTCCTTTGATTGGGGAATGGCTGAACAAATTGTGGTATCTGCTGATGATGGAATACTATTGTGCTCAAAGGAATAATGAACTGGAGGAATTCCATGTGAACTGGAAAGACCTCCAGGAAGTGATGCAGAGGAAAAGGAGCAGAACCAGGAGAACATTGTACACAAAGGCTGATACATTGTGGTACAATCAAACATAACAGACTTCTCTACTAGCAGCAATGCGAAGATCCAGAGCAAGGCTGAGGGACTTATGAGAAAGAAAACCAGCCACATTCAGAGGAAGAACTGTGGGAGGAGAAACACAGAGGAAAAACAACTGTTTGACCACATGGGCTGATGGGGACATTATTGGGGATGCAGACACCGAACGATAACTCTAGTCCAACTATCAATAATATGGAATTAGGTCAGTGGAATTGTGAGTCAGCTAAGGGGGGCTGGGGAGTCTGGGGAGAGGGAAAGAACATGAAACATGTAACCATGGGAAAATATTGAAAATAAAAATATAATTTAAGAAAAAAGGAAAATCACCTCCGTTTCTCCTGTTGATGCATTCCACAAGCCAAAAACCTTACTGACAAGAACTTTCTTTTCTGAGTCTTTAATCGATGCGGCTACAGCGCCTGCATGGGACAACATCTTCATGGGAGTTGCTTCCCAGGGAAAGGGCTGTGAGCACTGGGCTAGAAGCATCGCCTTTCCCTAAAGTTCTGGGGTTCAAGGATCCAGGCTGTCCCCAAGAGGTTCTGAATGGAAGTGGTGGTCAAGGGCGTAGAAGTGGTTTAACGTGCCTAGCACTTGAAACTTGCTGCCTGTGGTGTCTCCTTCAGGGTCCCTCGCTGCTCAGCTAGACTGGTTTGCCTGCCCTGTGAGTGGCAGTTGATTGGCAGTTTATGGGAATGGCTAGGCTTTCCTCCACTAACACCATTTACCCAAAAGATGACTATGAGGGCTGAGCTGGAAGCAAGACCAATGGTCTGGAAGGTGCTGCTCCTCCCAGGGCTTTGAGCAACAGTTTTATTGGTGATTTATTGATCAACAATTGGTGGAGATATGAAAGATGAACCTTGTATTATATTGGAAAGAGTACTGAATACAAATTGAGAAGACCTGGTATGGCTCCTATACAACCTTGGTCTCTCCAGGCCTCAGTTTCCTCATCTACAAAGCAACTAGCCTGATAGACTCTAAGGTTCCTTTAAAAGAAAAGAAAAAAAAAAAACTTTTTTCCAGGGGTCAGCTGGGTGGATCAGGTATAGAGACCAGAGGTCCTAGGTTCAAATCTGACCTAGGACAATAACTAGCTGTGTGACCCTGGACAAGTCACTTAACCTCCATTGCCTAGCCCTTCTTGCTCTTCTGCCTTAGAACCACTACACAGTATTGATCTAAGATGGAAGGTAAATATTTACTATATTTAATATTAAATTATTATATTAT
>NW_025365657.1:0-11946 GCF_016433145.1 Gracilinanus agilis | reverse complement strand
AGGGAAGGGAAGGGAAGAGAGAGAGGGAGAAAAGAGAGGTAAAGGGGAGAGGAGGAAAGGGAGAGAAAGAGACAGAAACAGACAGAGAGACAAGAGAGAGGGAGACAGAGATTTAAGTTTTGTGGTCCAAAGAGAAAAGGTTCCGTGTATAAGGCTGCTACTGCTGGTACCAAGATAAGCCTGTTTCCCAAAGGGGCCAGGACTGTTAGAGCCAGATGAGATCTTAAGGCTCATCTAGCATCCCCTGTCAGTTTGCACCAAGGTCCAGGGAAGGGCAGCCAGTGCTTGGGCCCAGATCACACAGAGGTCAGTGACCAAGAAGAGGTTTGAGGGACCCTGGATTTGCCCTCTCCCCTGTTCTGTCTCAACTTGGAGATAGATGGTTTACAAACAAAGGAAGCCTTTTCTAGAGCTGCCAACTGGAGGGGATTTGACTGAACTACGGAGATTCTATCATGAAAGTCAGAGATGATCTTGAATTATGTGTTGCTTTTGGCCTTTTTTTTTTCAACCAAACTTTTGGAAGACGTAGCCTCACCGACACTGGAAGAGGCCTAGTAGTCCTGTTATTACTCCCCAGTCAACCCCTTGTCTCTGGGCCTGCTCCCCCTTCCTCTACAAAACAAGGCATTGGCTTCCATGGCCTCTGAGGTCCCATCTAGACCTGATTCCTGGGTGCCACCAGGGCTAAAGAAAACAGAGGCATAGAACACAGTTTCACAGAGTTGTAGATTGGGAATCAGAGAGCTGGGCTGCCGATGTAGCCTGTCTCTGTCTCTGGCCTCTAGTGTGACCTTGGGCTCCCTGGGCCTTAGTTTCCTCCCTCTGTACAAGGATCCCTCCTTTTGGTCTTGAGGAGTTCTAAGGAAGCACCCAGATCCAGTGCCTCTGATTCAGAGGGCCAGGAGCCATGCAAGGAGAAATTAGATCCAGTCACCATCCTCAAAGATATGTCCATCGAGCCACATAGATATTAAAAACTATTCGGAACCCAGAGATCGATAAAATGGAGGAAGAAAAAGTCTGACTCACTGGCTCATGGAATATCAGCGCTTTGAGATCATGTGGTCCAGCCCTCCCTTTTACGAATGGGGAGACAGACAGAGAGCTGGGCATGCCTCCTGAGTTTGGGCCTGGAAGGGGCAGGGCTGCACATGTGAAGCTCCTGGCGTTTGTGCTAAGTACAACTCAGCAAGGAAACCCATTAGAAAGCTGCAGGGAGGCCTTCCAGCTTGGATGGCTGGGCTTGGCTGAGGGAGGGGACCTGGGGAGGGTCTTAGGGAAGATGGCAGATTTGCAAAGGGTTGGTTCTTAATCTGCTATCCACAAGGGGGTCCAAAGATAAATTTTAGGGAGTCAGGGATGGATGGGGAGAAAAATGACTCCTTTATTGGCACTATAAATTGGCACTAAAACTCCCTTTTTAATCTGATGGACTTAAAAACATGATTCTGAAAGAAGGATCTGGAGCACCCAAAAGGCTAAGGATCCCTGCTTTGGAGCATCAAACATGAGAGCTGGAAAGAGAGTTAGAACAGAGAACCCAGGCTGCTGGAGCTGCCATCTTCTCCCTCCACCCCAACCCTTGCTTTCTCAGGCCATGATCTCTGCTCTGATCATTCTTCTTCCCCTTCAAATTCTCGACCCTGCAGTTATCCAGCTCAGTGGTAGCACTGTCCTCTGCCCTTGAGCCTCCTGCCCCCTTGTCCCAGCGCTCATCCCTTTCCAGATCTCCACCCTGGATTATTCCCACCATCTGCCTGCTCTGCTCCTTATCCCAGGCTGCTAACCCAGCTGGAAGGAGTCACACAACTGGGCTGGCTGGGTCCCCTACAAATCTGTCATGCAGACCAGTCCAAGCAGCCTTCCCTGATCCACTCTATAGAATTTCCCACAGAAACTCTTTCAGGCCTTTCTCTTCTTTTCTCTAGCTTTCCACACCACTCACTCCCTTCCCCCTAGCTCTTAGCAGAGGATCGTGTCTCATGATTCATGGGAAAAAATGATGCCATTTGAGGAAAGCTCCCTCTCCTCCCCAATTCAATACTACAAATCAACCTAGAATCTTCCAGTAACCCTTCTCCTCCTTTATTGCAGGCGTGGAGGAGAGGGCGGTCCTTCTCTTTGCAGATACAAACTTCCCTCCTTCTTTCTTTGATTCCAAACCCTTGCCCCTTCTAGCATCCTTTCCTCAACTTGTTTTCTTTTTTTTAATTCTTTTTATTCTGAACTTAACAAATGTAACGTGTCTAACAAACATCAAAGTGGGAATTTCCATATACATAACAGAAAAAAAGAGGCTTATTACATGGAGCTCTAGATCTTATAAATGACTTGCTTTTCCTTTAAAATACAAGATAAATTCCATCTATAGCAGTGGTTCCCAAACTTTTTTGGCCTCCCGCCCTCTTTCCAGAAAAAATATTACTTAGCCCCCTGGAAATTCATTTTTAAAAAATTTTAATAGCAATGAATAGGAAAGATAAATGCACCTGTGGCCATCACGGTCCCTCTGGATCGCTGTAGCACCCACCAGGGGGCGGTGGCACCCACTTTGGGAATCACCGATCTATAGAATTCAAAACTTTGCTGATTGTCTATGATTCTTTTTGGCCTATTGCCTTCTGCTTTCTTCTCTGTATTTTTACAGATAATATTTACAGATATTTTATAGATAGAAATGACTATTTTTTAAATAAAATTCTTCAGTGATTCTCTTTTCTTTTCATTTCTTGCTTTCTTATCTCTATCACCCTTTTGTCTCCAACCCATCTCCCCTTGGGAAAAGAAAAAGAAAAGCAAATGTGAGTAGTCAAACAAAACAAACTCTCGTATTGGTAGAGATTCCCAAATCTCCATCACCTCTCTGTGAAGAGGGGGTCAGTATGCTTCTTCACCATCAGTCCCTTGGAGTTGTTGGACTGATCAGAGTTCTCAAGTCTTGCAAAGCCGTTTTCTTTATGATGTTGTTAATGTATATATTTCATATGTTTTACTTGTTCTGCTCACTTCTCTCTGCATCAGTTCATCCAAGTCTTCCCAAATTTCTCAGAAACCACCTTTCATTATTTCTTAAGGTACAATCTATCCATCTGAATATAGCCTCATGATGAATATGTTGATAATGGTCAATGCATGCCTGTGCCATAATTAGTTTTGCCATTCCCCATTGGTAAGTGTATCTCCCTTGATTTCAACCTCTCCTTGTCCACTGGCCCTTTTCCTATTGCCTGCATTCTCAGATCTCTTCCATTCTTACTAAAGCTTCATGTGATCCTGTCACTACTTCAAACTGTCTTCCTAGATCTTTACTCCTTTTCATTGTCAAACTCCAAAAAAATTTCTCTAGACTCCAGTAGTATCTCTGTATTCTCACTTGCCACTCACTTCTTGAGCCCTTGCAAATAGGTTTGGGGGGCCCACAGCTGGACTGAAATGGCTCTCTTTGAAGTAACCAGTGAATTCTATTGCTAAATCTAGTGATCTACTACCAAGTTTCATTCTTCTTGACCTCTTTTAGCATTTAATATTGCTCACTACTTGCTTCTTTTTTTAACCCTCATTTTCTATTTTAGTGTGCATGGGTTCCATGGTAGAAGAATGGTAAGGGCTAGGCAGTGGTGGTTAAGTGACTTGCCCAGGGTCACAGAGCTAGGAAGTGCCTGAGGTCAAATTTGAACCCAAGACTTCTGGTCTCCAGGTCTAGTTCTCAATCCATTGAGCCACCTAGCTGCCCCCTCAAGAGCTAACTTGAGCCTCTTGAATTCTAACAGAGTTCTCTGCCTCCTTGTTGAAGGTCTTGACATCATGCTCTATCATCATAATAGCTTTGCTTTCTGTCACAGCTTTCCAGGCTGAAGCTTTGGCTAGTTTAGATTTCTCCCAGCTCTCTCTCTCTACCATGAAGGGTGAATGATATCACTTCCTTCATCCCAGGGACCAAAACACAAATGAATAGGTGGGTATGGTTCTTCCCCAAGCATGAGTGAGCATAGTTAGTCAGTCAATGAACATTTGACACACATACAGAGTGAGGCCAATCCCTTCTCTCCAGAAGTTTGGATCCTAATGGGGGAGTCAACATAAAGGGAAGGTTTCAGCAATGAGTCCTATGCTCCTTGCGGTGCAGCAGCAGAGCAGATGGCAATGCTTCTTTGATGTCATTTCCACTGATAAAATCATCTATCGATTCTGATAAGGAACCAATGCCAAGGACTTTCCTTTCTGGGTCTTCAGTGCTTGTGGCTATAGCATCTACAAGAAGGAGCAGTTGCTGGGCTGCATCTCCATGAAGACTGGTTCCCAGGGTGATGGCTGGGGGCATTGGGCTAGGAGCATTGCTCTTGGGTTCAGAGTATAGGGCTGTTTCCATCAGGACGTGAGGAGAGATGTGAGTGGTCAAGATGGCGCTGTTGATTTGACTTGCCTGGTCCATGCTATCTTCTGCCTCTTCCTCAGGGACCTTGCTGCTTCTGCTAGGCTGGCTTAGCCCATTTGTCTGTTGGTGGGGATGGGAGATCCTTACTCCATAGAAGTTGCTTCCCTGCATGATTACTGTGAAGCTGGCCTGGACGTAAGATCTCTGGTCTCAGAGGTACCATCACTCTTGGCCAGACTGTTGGTGGCAGTTGGTCAGCAGTTGATGGTGATGAAGAAGACGGATTCCCTTTCCCTAATGATATCTGCCCTTAATTATGGCTCTGGAGGCCCGGTTGGAAGGGGGTCTGGTGGTTTGGGTGTAGTATTGAGATTCCCAAAGCTCTTGGGTTCAGGGTCATGGACTGCTCCTTGTCCAGCCTCCCACAGCCAAGAAGGACGTGAGCCTGGATTTGGATCTAGGTCTTCTGAATTCTCATCCAAAGTTGTTTCTACAAGAAACACGTCTTCCAGGTAGGAAATTACAAAAGAATTCCAAGAGGAAGAACCTCATGCAAGCTTTGGCTTGGTTTGGGGTCCAGACGCTAGGAGGCTGGATACCAAAGGCATAAGGGCTTTCCTTCCGTGGCCCAGATCCATGTTCTCACTCCTTGTGCTTCCACACATTAGCGCTGTCAGCCGGGGGAAAAGATGGCCTGCGTTATCTCCTTTGTCTTGAAATCTCTTAAGCACTTTTAGATAATGGAAAGCCCAGGTTATTAACAATCATATAAGTCCTGCCATTGGGGATCAAATAACAGATAACTCTGCTGAGGGCCCAGAAGCCTTTATAGAAACCATTCACTCAATCTTTATTGCATCTCAGGCTTTGGAAAATGTCCTATTTCTGCCTTTCATCATCTCTGGGAGAAATGCTGCCCTCCTGATGCAGAGGGAAAGGATTTCTTCTGCCCCAGGAAGTTTTCCACCCAAGGACCAGCAAGGGACAAAGTCAATGATGGGCCTAGCTCGAAGGGAAGCATTCTCTGGAGATGGATGAGGTTCTTGCTGCTTCCCTTGTTACCCATGAGAATAGCGGGTAGGGCTGTCTGGGGCCCTGATAGATAAGGCAGGACTAGCTGTATGGCTCTGCCTGCAGTTGGAGAGAATGATGGGTTTGGGGGTGCTGGGATGTACCTAGAATGAGGGGTGGAGAGGATAGAACAGGAAACATGAGCACTAGAGAGTTCTTAGTTGTTAGATATAAAGAAGACAAGAAAACTAAAGGAAGGAGGAGGAAGGGAGGGTGAATGAAGGAAGGAGAGAAGTATGAGGAGAGGAAGGAAGGACAGGAGAAATGGAGGGAGGGAGGGAGAAAGGAAGAAAAGGAGGGAAAAAGAAGAGAGGAAAGAGATAGAAGAGTTCAAGGGAAGGGTAGACGGAGGAAGGAAATAATAAGGGAAGGATGGAGGAAGAGAAGAAGGGAGGGGAGGAAAAAAGGAAGGGAAAAAAGAAAGAAAAAAGGAAAGGATCAAGGGAGAGAGAGGGAAAGGAAGGAGGAAGGAAGAGAGGAAAAAAGAAGGAAGGAAGGAGAAAGAGAGGAAAGGAGGGACTGACAGATGAGGGAAGGAGAAATAGAATTTGAAAAAGCCATAGTGGGCTTAGAAGCAGCATGTATATGGATAAGGAAACAGAATCTAAGTGCTCTAGATGGATTAAGAATGAAGGTGAGCTCAAGACATGGCCCTTGAGCTGGACTTTGACTAGAGCTAAAAGATTCGAGAAGCAGATGTAAAGAGGGAAAACATGAAGCATAGCCTAGACAAAGGCATGGAAGCTAGAGATGGAATGTCATTTATAGGGGATAACGGAGAGGATGATTCTAAAAGGAAAATAACACCATTAAGAAAGGAAGAGAAAGTCCAATATCTGACATCCTTTCCTACCTCTCGGCCCTTCTCCCCCTCTCTATAATATTCAATGTCCTTCTAGCCACCCTGCCTTCCTCTGTTTTCCCAAAGGTGAGTTTGTATCAGTCATTGATGCTTTTTCCTCTTCTTTGAAAAAAAAATATTTATTTACATTTTTTATTTCAAGTAAAGACATCACAGTTTTTTCCTTCTCCTTTTTTCCTTCCTGTTCTAGTCATTGGTACGTTTATGTGTAACATACATTAGTTTGCCTCTAAATCTGGGACAAAACACTGAAAAACGGAATCAGTTCAGTGACTTTAGAAGGTGAATCCTCAGGCTTAGTAACTTGCTTCTTTCCTCTTGGCAGAATGGGATCTGCCTTGTCAAATAAGAGAAGTGTGAGCCTGGTTCTGCTTCCCTGGGTCCCGTTGTTATGGCTGGAGAATCCAGGGCAGGGTATCTTTGGGAAATAGAAAGGAGGTGGGAGGAACATTGCCATCGAACTTTAAAAAAGGCTACATCTGGCACCACAGAGCCTGACTGTGCTCTTTAAAATTCCTCCTCTTGGCTGATAGGATGGGATAAATTTGTGATGGAGGAACCAGAGCAAAGTCTTAGGGAGGAACCTTAGAGAATAGCCAGATCTCTTAGAAAACAGCTGATCCAGGGGGCAGCTGGGTAGCTCAGTGGATTGAGAGCCAGGCCTAGAGACCGGAGGTCCTAGGTTCAAATTTGACCTCAGACACTTCCCAGCTGTGTGACCCTGGGCAAGTCACTTGACCCCCATTGTCTACCCTTACCACTCTTCCGCCTTGGAGCCAATATACAGTATTGACTCCAAGACGGAAGGTAAAGGGTTAAAAAAAAGAAAACAGCTGATCCAGGCCCTTTATTTTACAGAGGGAGAAACTGAGGTCCAAAGTAGAGAATGGACTTGTCCCAGGACAAATAAGAGGTCTGCGGCACAAACAGGACTAGGCTCCAGGGGCCTTTCCTCTGCCCTACACTGTCTCTCACGTTCCCTGAGACCTAACCAATACTTTATTAATATAGCTAATACTGGTGCTGAGACTTATTCAGAGTTCGGCAATTCTTCAAAGGTGTTTTTCAAACAGAATTTCCTTCCATAAACCTTGAGGCATCCTAATGACCCTTGAAAGCATTCCTGTCCCTGGTTTGTGGATGGGAAAAGTGAGCAGCAGGATGCTTAGATGCCTTGCCCTTGGCCACACTCACACAGGAAGCTGGCAGAGTGAGTCCCAGTTGGGCTCTTCCCTCCCAATCTATAATGGACAAATATGACTTGGGATCTGGAAACAAGCTCTGGGGGCTCTCCAGGAGCTTAAGCCCAGGACTTGGGCTTCCTGGTTTCCCCTCTGCCTTTGTCTTCCCTGCTTCTGTCTCTGGGGCTGGGGGTTCCCCGGGGAGGGAGGGATGGATATGCAGCCTCCCTCTCCCCAAAGACCCAGGCCTGGCACCGAGCTCTCCGCAGCCCCCTGGTCTCTGTCCATACTCCACTCCCTTTTACGGGCTAAGTCAAAGGGTGTGGCTCAGATATAAAATAGCCATGACTCAGTCATTCTTCTCAGTGCGATTGCCAATGACCAGCAAGTATTTGGTGCCAGGCTAAAGGGTATTCTTCATGCTCTAACAAAGAGATGGCTTCTCTGAGCAATTAAAGCCTTTCACAGTCACTTGACTCCAGCCTACCATTCCCAGAATGCTTGTACGCTGCAGTTCTTTCTTTCATCCACTTTCCAGTCAAACTGGTGTTCCCCCCACTCACATTTTACCTCCTTTACCAGGAAGGCACTCGCTTCTCATTTCTCTCTCTTAGAATCCCTAGGTTCCTTCATGATTCTACTCCGGTGCTGCCTCCTACAGGAAGCCTTTCCAGCTTCCCATTGATCACTAGTTCCCATTTAAATCCTTTGGGGAGGGGGCAGCTGGGTAGCTCAGTGGATTGAGAGTCAGACCTAGAGACAGGAGGTCCTGGGTTCAAGTCTGGCCTCAGACACTTCCCAGCTGTGTGACCCTGGGCAAGTCACTTGACCCCCATTGCTCACCCTTATCACTCTTCCACCTAGGAGCCAATACACAAAAGTTAAGGGTTAAATAAATAAATAAATAAATAAATAAATGAACAAACAGACAGATAAATAGATAAATAGATCTCTCATGGAAGTGGATAAAAAGATCCACTTCCCAGCCATGTGACCCTGGGCAAGTCACTTGACCCCCATTGCCTAGCCCTTACCACTCTTCTGCCTTGGAACCAATACACAGTATTGACTCCAAGACCGAAGGTAAGGGGTTAAAACAGTGATTCCCAAAGTGGGCGCCACCGCCCCCTGGTGGGTGCTGCAGGAAAGCGGTGATGGCCACAGGTGCTTTTGGGATTTCGAATGTTTTAACTTTTTATGTATTAAATTCTATTCTGAATTCAATAAATAGTTTCATAATTTCAAACTTCAGTGTTTCTAACTTACACCTTCTTTTACTATATTTTACAAAAAAGGTAGAAACATTAATACATTTATCTTTCCTATTAATTGCTATTAAAATTTTTTAAAAAATTAATTTCCAGGGGGCGCTAAGTGATATTTTTTTCTGGAAAGGGGGCGGTAGGCCAAAAAAGTTTGGGAACCCCTGGTTTAAAACTAAATAAATAAATAAATAAATCCCTTGGGGATCTGAGAGGTGATCTAGCTAAAACTTCTTTAATGGAGCCTTCCATAGTCAATGATTCGGGAGATCCACAGCATATTTTTGTTGTTGAAAGAGATTTGGGGAAGAAGGAAAAACTGGGTCCCATTGCTGTCTCCTCTGATTAGCATCTGGATTCTTGCCTGTTCACCTTCTGAGACCCTCCCCTAAAACAGAAGCTCCTTGAGGTCAGGGGCGGCTTCGTTTTGGTTTGCCCTTCTCGAGGGCCTAGAATAGCGCCTCAGTAGGCTTGATGAATACTTGGTGGTGGTGGTAATACACATATTGCCCACATCAAATTGCTTGCCAGCTCCAGGAAGAAGGAGGGAAGGGAGGGAGGGAGACAATTTGGATCCTATAACTTCAGAAAACTTATGAGGGAAATTGTTGTGGTGGGTAAATGGTAAAATAAAATAACTTGTCAGAGGGGATTAGAGTTATAACTTTCATAGAGAAATGCCTTCAAATTGAGAACAAAGATTCTTCCCTACACCGGGCTCAGGGCTCCCCCAAACCTTGGGCTACCTACAGCTGACCCACAGAAGAGCCAGTGGCTTTGTTTGACTTATTGTGCTCACCTGGAGTCATAAATCTATAATGGGTTTGGCTCCTGTCTAGGTTTTCCTAAATGTAGTTAACTGTCTCTCAGATCCCTTACAAGCATGCCAGGTAGTGGAGCATATGAGTAAGGAGAACCTTCATTTCACCCCATTGGAAATATAGACAATTCGAAGGACTCGTAAGAGCTTATAACTAGAAACTGAAACAGAGAAAGGATTCAAAGAGAATCACAGGAAGGGATCTCAGAGCCAAAAGGCCAACTCATGCCCACAAGGAATCTCTACTGGCCACTCATGCCCAGCAAATGCTTGTGCTGTCTCTACTTGGAGAACTGTAAGAAAGAGGAATCCACCACCTCTTGAGCCAGCCCACTCCACTCTCCACAGTCCCCACAGCCACAAAATCCTTTCCTCAGCCTCCACCCATTGTTCTTGGTTCTGGCTTCTGGGACTAACCAGAACAAACTGAATCCTTCCACAATAGCTCCTCAGATACTTGAACCCCACTATTATGTCCACCCAATCTTCTCTTCTCTTCTCCACTCTTCATTCAGCTGATACTCATTTGACATGGACTCTGGGTCCTTCACCATTCCAGCTGGTCACGTGCACCCTCTCACTTAACTTCTCTGGGCCTCAGTCTCCTGAACTTCAAAATGAGGGTTAGAACGGCCAGCTCCCAAGGTTCCCGGTTCCAGGCTGATAATTCTATGATGATAATTTGGAAAAAAAAAAAAAAAAAGAACAGACATTGAACCTGTGATTTCATCAATACTGGGAATTCCCAGATAAGGAAATTACCTTCTACAAATACAAAATGGCTCCTTCTCTGCAGCTTACTCTTAGATAGTTCCCTAGAGTATTGAGTGACTACCTGACTTATTCAGGATCACATAGCTAATATGGGCCAGAGACAGGATTTGAACCCATGTCTCCTTAGTTTTGAGGTTTGCTCTCTATCCACTGCCTTACACTGCCTTTCTTTCTTTTTCTTAAAAAAACAAAACAAAACAAAACAAAACAAAAAACAACCCTTACCTTCTGCCTTATCATCAATACTAAGTATTGGTTTCAAGGCAAAAGAGTGGTAAGAGCTAGGCAGTTGGGATTAAGAGATTGCCCAGGGTCACAGAGCTGGTAAGTGTCTGAGGTCAAATTTGAACCCAGGACCTCCTGTCTCTAGGCACTCTATCCACGGAGCCCCCCTCACACTGCCTTTCTACTGTTATAAGTCCATGCAGGACTTTGGGGTTCCCTCTGAGTTCCCCTTCTGTCCAAATCAACACATATGTCTACCTCACTTTCTGATTCTCCAGAAAATCAATCAGTGCTTGGGTTGTTGTCATCTCTGGGACAGAACCAAGGTTCGGAAAGAACTTTACTCACCACAACCAACTGATAGGTGGTTTAAGAATGTCCATTTTAGAGATGAGAAAACTGAGACTGTAGATGTATTTCGAAAGAGGGGTTGGTAATGAGATGTGAACTGCTTGAGGGTGAAGACCAATTCATTTTTTTCTTTGTATTCCTAGCTTTTGGGGGGGGTGGGGGTGGGGGGGTGTATTACTGATTTCAACTGATGGTCTTTTATAAGAGAGAGGCTCATAGGAGAAGTTTCTGGGAAGACTTCCTGACCCCAGTGGAGGTAGCCTGGAGATGTCTGGCCAAGTCCTTCCTCCCATCGAGGGCAGCCACACCCCAGGAACTGGGGCACCTTCCAGCTGCACTCATCATTGTGAGCAATGTCAGCCTGTATCCCCCTTCTCCCCAAGTAGGGGAAGCTTAGAGAAACTGGGGGGTTCTCCTTCACTTCTCTAGGATTTATGGAGGCACTATCTAAAATCACAGTTACTGCCTCTGTGAAAGGAAGGGGTTGGACTAGATCAGGGATTCTTAGCCTAAGGGTTTGTTTGTTTTTTAAGCTATTTTGGCAATAGTTGTTTTCCTTTGTAATCCTGTGTACTTTATTTTTATGAATGTAAAATATTATTTTGAGAAGAGATCCTTCCCCAAGACTGTCACCAAAGGAGTCCATTATACACACAAAAACGTTAAGAATCTTGTACTAAAAAAAAGTCCCTTTCTTTTCTAACATCTTATTAGATTAGCAATGTGACTAATTAGAAGGAAACCTGGCTTTTCTTCTTGGCTTTGAAAAAATAATTAAAAATTTTTTATTCTAAATTTATAACCAATCAACTAGAATGGGCATTTGTATACACAACACTATAGATCTCTATTACATACAATTTGCTTTTCTTTTTTAAGAATAAGACCAACCTGTAGCTTCCAAAGCTGCCCTGCTTGTTGGCATCTTTTTCTGGTCTTGCTTCTGTTGTTTGAATGAAAAAATAAAAGCCTTAATCTTCCTTCCTTTCTTTTTCTTCCTTCTTCCTTCTTCCTTCTTCCTT
>NW_025365656.1:0-6265 GCF_016433145.1 Gracilinanus agilis | reverse complement strand
ATATATATATATATGTGCAAGAGGCAGCCAAAAGAGCATGAGGCTGACAAGGGTGGGATGATTGAGACAAGAAGCAGAGCCAAGTTCAAGGACTTTGCCCTTACAAATAGTATCATCTAGCCAAAAGGAGTGGAAAAGAGGAAATGGGACCATTGACTAACAGTCTGTGCTCTCCTTTCCAAAAAAAAAAAAAAAGTCAAGCTTTAAGAATTCCATTCTCATGGATTTCCACAGATTCTCTCACAGAGTTCTGGGCTTTGTTTATTTTAACTCAGAATTATATGAATAGGATATGAACATTCCTTGCTAAAATGTGACCTGCTTGCCTCCTGTAAATGTTTTCAAATAACAGTGGCACCTAAAATTTGTGGAGAAATTAGCAGTTAGTAAAGTGCTAGGACATACTGTATATCCTTCAACCCTCACAAAAACCCTTTGAGGTCAAAAGGATAGGCATTATTCAGGCCAAATGTCCTTGAAGATGCTTGGTCCCTATCAGACCTCAGATTACTATGCTGGACTTTCTGATGACCCCTGTGTTGCCCTCTGCTCCTACAGTCCTTAAGGAACCTTAACTGACTGTTAAAACAATGATAGAGAATTCATTAAGCATTTAGTATGTACCAGGAAGGCATGCAGGCAGGAGAAAGGGAGGGAGGAATGGAGGGAGTGGGAAAAAAAGGAAGGAGGATTTGTTAAGTGCTATTTATGTACCAGGTACTGTGCTAAGTGCTTTATAAATATTATCTCAATTGATACTCACAACAACCCTGGTGGGGAAGGTGAAATTATCATTACCATTTTACAGTTGAGGAAACTGAGGCTGACAAATTAGCCCAAGGTCACACAGCTAGCACAAGTCTGAAGTCAAAATTGAACTTATTGTCCTGACTCTGGGCCCAGCTACATCACTGCACCACCTAGCTGGTGGCCAAGCATTGTGCTAATTGCTAGGAATATAAATATAAACAAAAAAAAGCAGTCCCTATACTTAAAAAAAGGACAGCTATGTGGCTCGATGAGTGCTGAGCCTGGATGCAGGAAGACTCATCTTCCTGAGTTCAAATCTGATCTCAGACACTGTTTGCCTCAGTTTCCTCATCTATAAAAGTGAGCTGGAGAAGGAAATGTCAAAACACTCCAGTAGTTTTGCCAAGAAAACTCCAAATGGGGTCAGGGAGAATCAGATGGGACTAAAATGACTGAATAACAACCCTTAAGAAGTTTATATCCTAACTCAAAAGACAAAACATAAAAGAGTATTGGTGGATTGGGGAAGGGAGATTAGACTGCTGTTAAGAAGGTGAAAAAGTCTGGGGAATCAGAAGTAGAGCAGAGTACCCATTTGATCCCAGGGCATGCACCCTATCTGAAGCCACTGTGCAATGAAAAATGTTGTACCAAGTTTCTACCATATTTATCCAGAATGTGGTGTAATGACATTTCTATTCTGCAAGGGGATGGGATGAAAACGCTACATAAAATCAATTTTCATCCCTTCCCCTTGCAGAATAAAAATGTATATACTGCCTGCAGAGGCAGTAATCAAAAGTGTGTATATATATATATATATGTATATATATATATAATTATTCAGGCTCTAGTATGCCTCTGTCATTAATTGGACCGCTCACTTAAGATTACTAGACCACATTTTTTTTCACCTGGAATATAAGGAGGTTGGACCAGATTAGCTATTTCTATCCACCAATCAAAGCCTGAATCTCTTAGATTACACAGGTTTCATATTTTACAGATGGTGTAATGAAGACCAGAAAGGTTAAGTGATTTGCCTGGAGTAATAGAAGTTGAAAATGGGATAGTGTCCCAGAAGCCAGTTCTTCAGACTTTTAAAGAGGATCTTTACCTACTGAGCTTTCTTCCTTCCAAGTTATATAACTGTCCCTTCCTTCACTGTGGTTGTTGCTACCTCACATCTTACTGCTGCTTCTACAGCTAGTAGGACTGAAAAGGAATCCAATACAGGGCAATTAGCAGAAGGTAAAACTAAGGTCACATGAAGCATTTGACATAAAAACCTTCTAAGCTCAATATAAAAAGATTCTGCAGAACTGTCCTTGCATGTTACCAGCTAAGCATTAGCTCGATGAAACAGTGCACCCTACCAGCCATTGTGAGTTTTGAAATCGAAAGTTATACAAAGGGTTATTACACAGAGGATGGCAACTTACTCTTCCTCCATTTCCCCAGAGGGCAGGTCAAGAGGAAATGCACTAGTACTGCACTGCAATACAATTACTTTTATTAGATAAAAAGAATTTGGATACCAAGAGAAGCCTGGGTAACTCATTCTTTAAAGAAACTTTAAGGACAGATGGAGACCTCATCTGTCAGAAGTGATGTAGAATTAGTGGCAATTAAATTCAACTAAGATGGACTACTAGATGAACTCAAGTTATACATTCCTTAAATGGGGCTTGGTTCTGTCTAACTCAGTCTGTAAAGTTTATCAAAGTGCCAGACAAGTCTAATATGATTATTATTGTTATTATATACAATATGTGAATATTATGTCTAAATATAATGTCAAAAATGACAAAATAAACATTTATGTAGTTTTAGAGTTTACCAAGTACTTTACATAAAAGAATGCATCAACATGAAGAAGATCTTGAGAAAAGTATGATACTAGATACTTATAACCATATTTACAGGATAAACAAGTATGAAAAGCACTACATAAAAACATAGGCATATGTATATATAATATACATGTTAAGTGACTAGTTGAATCATTTACCTCAGTGGCTATAACCCAGTCAATGAATGGTTTGCTCCATTCACTCAGTTGTTGCTTTCCCCTGAGCCAGGGAGATCTGAACTGTCAATTAACAGATAGTGTAAGTTTACTAAGATGTCATGTAATGCTGTTATCCATGTGTAAATACATCAAATGTCCTACTTCTCTTTCAAGGCTGTGGTGCTTAGTAAAAAAAACCTTCTCCCAAGGGAAGCCTATACTTGACAAATGCTTGTGGGATTACTGAATCAGCCATCTCTTTGTGATGCAAAACAGCACAATCATTGACTTCTTTAAAATGGCTGCACCCTCCTATTTTCTCAGAGTGTAGAAAGCAATCTCCGTTTTGCAAAATGTTTCCATTCTATAAATAACTCGCAAAATGGTGGCTCTTTACACTTGAGATACTTGATTTTTAACGTTTCATAAAATTAAACATGCACTATGTTTTAAGGACACACTTTCCACACATTTTGGTTCTCCTTTTAATAATTCAGTGTCACATGAGGGAGATTTGAAACAAAGCAGAGAGAGACAATATTGTACACAATGGAAAAAGCTCTGGCCTCATATAGCCATGGCAAAATTTTGCATTTCTATCCTGAAAGAGTTAACATAGCTTCCCTGGATGCAAAATTTGTAATCAAGAAGTTTATACATTAGGAAACTCTAGTTCGTCATGTGCTATTGATTCATGGGGTACCTGGGGTCAAGATCAAGGTCAGGGTCTTTACTCCCTGTCCTTGGTCTCTGACTCAAACAAAACAATCAAGAATAGATTATGAACTGAAGGTTGTAAAAAGAACTAGCAAGGGGCTCATCATTTTGTTCACAGATGTCCCACATGGCTCCACACACAAGTATGTGATATATGTAAAAATGACCACAGTGTGGCACAGAGAAGTCAAGTCACTGCATGTGTATTATTACCCTAGAACAAGCTCAGAAATAGAAAATATGTTAGACAAATTTCTTTCCTCAAAGGAATAAAATGAAGCAGTTCAGTGCAAATGTTTGGATTAAACATTTTCTCTGGTCAATCTGATTATACATCAAAACTCCAGAACTCACAACTATATACACTATTTTATTTCTTCCAAAAATGATGTTGCTACTGCATAGAGATGGCCCATGTGGACATGAAAGATAATTCAACAGTCTTAATTTCATTTTCCAAAGTACCTTACTTAAAACCAGAGAAGTTACATACGGACAGGATCTGGCTGAATGAATCCCTGAAGACATTTTATCTTGAAAGAAAAGCATTTATTAAGCACTTTCTATGTGTACCAAGCACTGTCTTCAGATACTAGCTTTACTTAGGACATTCCTTGCTATTTCCATTCTTCCCTGTACTGCCATTTCCTTCAAAGAGTAGCAATAGATTTTATGGGGGAAGGAAGACCAATGGGACTAGGAAAAGGGCAGAATCCAGACCTTTAATTTGTATCTGTGTGGGGATTTTTTAGAAAGGAAACAGCCACTATAAATATGGATCATGACCAGTACTGCAATTATCATCTTAAAAAAGTTTCCTTAGGTAATGAGAAGTTAAAGGAATTTCTCAAGGTCATCAGAGTCAGAAGTAGGATTTGAACCAAGTCACGCTGACATTGAAGTCAGCTCTCTATCCAATCCCCAATACTGCCTCCCAGCAATGCCTCTCAGTATGTAGCAACCCTTTAAGATATTTGTTGGATGAGAGGAGGGGATATATACTTCAGAGCAGGTGCAGACATCCTGTTGGCAGTGAGGACCCTTAACTAGCTACTGAGTAATGGTTATACCAAAGGGATAGTTCCCATCCTTCATGTCCCTTTTTATTACTGGCCCTGACCTGAGATCCCAAAAGTCATTTGAGAGAGAAAGAATCTCCACAGTGAGCTTCAAGACATAAAGTTCAAGACCTCCTAAGTGAGCCTATGTCTGGGACAGGGTTTTCTCCTATTTTAATCTTTCCTTTGGTAGGGGGCCATGCAAGATCTCAAAAAACATCTGATATCTACCTCCTTTCCTAGGCACCTGAGCAATGGGGTACCAGCTACCAAAGCAGTTGCAGCAGAAAGAAAGAAAGCAGTTCCTAGGAGAGGAAAACTAGCTAACAATAGGGAATGAAAGAGTTTTCTTGGCACTGATAGAGCTGAATGTACTCAGTAGAGGTGAAATGTAAAATAGCTAATGAGTGGCCCTGTTGCTAATGTCTCAGTGAGGCTGGAACGCTAGCCTCTCAAAAGATTATAATCATTCTGTGATTCTTTATTATATAGCAATTCCCCTTTCTGTGTGGGAATAACAATAGTAGCTAGCATTTATATGGCTTCTTTAGGTTTGCACTGTACTTGACAAATATTATCTCATTTTATCCTCACTCTGAGACAGGTAGGTGCTATGATTATTCTCATTTTATAGTTGAGGAAATTAAGGCAAACAGAGGTTAAGTAACTTGCCCAGGGTCACATAGCTACTGTGTCTGAGGCTAGATTTGAACTAAGGTCTTAATGACTCTAGATTTGGTTATGTTCAATATCTGATTCATACTTGTATTCTGGATATACTTTTTCATGATCCCTTAGACTAAAGCCAAAAATTAATTGTTGCTCAAGAATCCAAGGTAAAGAGTGGAATTAAAACCCTGGGAAGCTACTTCCACTACAGAGAAGTCAAAAAACCCCAGAGTAAAAAGCCCAAGAAAAACAGATCGAAGGAGAAAAAGAATTGATCCCAAATATCAAAGAAAACATATTATTTACAACTACAATCTAAATATTCATCATTTAGGACTAAGTATCTATTTCTTTTGGAAAATAAAGTTCAACTTGAACATTCCATTTTTAAGCACTATCACAAATCCATCAAAATGCTTATTTTTCCAAAATCCCAACATTCAAAGCATATGGAAAATTGCCTCAAGGTACAGAGAGTTGTTGCCTTTATCATACTGTGCATCTAAATTCCCAAGGATGATTGATTTAACGAGGTTTGCACATTAGAAGTCTTTTCATTGTTACAATAAGAGGAAATCACAAGAAAGATTAATGTCCTCTGCATGGTGCCACCGTATTAAAATGTCTTTCAAATGCCTTCACTCCAGGAACACTTCTCTACCCCGGCCAGTACTTAGTAAAGCTTGTCTCAGTGTAAAGAATGTATTAGTTATGGCTGAAGAGGCTGGGGTGCTAGAATAGAAATACCTGGAATACACACATGCTCCAAATGACATGGAAAACACATATGTTCCAAATATGCTTCCATTTCATAGCTGACATGGTGCCCAGGGACCACACATGTGACATGGCAACCAAGACCACACAATGTCTGATGCATTTTCTCATAGCACACTGGGGATGCTCAATGGGAAGCAAAAGTGTACTTCCATTACTCTAAAACTTCCCAATATCTAAAGTTTTCTCTAAAGTGACAAAATATTTTTTCTAACAAGATATACCTATTTAATCAAAACAGAGAGAGAGAGAGAGAGAGAGAGAGAGAGAGAGAGAGAGAGAG
>NW_025365655.1:0-4711 GCF_016433145.1 Gracilinanus agilis | reverse complement strand
CCCCAGAACTCTAAATCCCAGCTTCTTATGTTTCCTCTCACATTATGGGCTAAAATAGGGAGGATATAAGTTTTGCGTAGCTCCACTCCAACATCTCTTTTCCCCTGATCAGGCTGGGAAAGTGGTTATATGCCAGGGAGGAGGATCTACACACGTGAGTTTACTTTTTGTTAGATAATTAGGTTTGAACTTCTTTTTCTTTTAATTTATTTTCTCTCTACTTCAAGTGATTATTCATAAACTTCATAAAATATACTTGGAGTCATTGGATATTAATTTTAAATCTTATAAAACTTATCTATTTATTTATTTTTCTTAAAGCTTATTTCTGCTAGCCCTAAAGTAGTTAATAAATATTATCATTCTGCTTTTTAGAGAAATTCAATTTAACTTTATGGATCCATCCCCATTTCTTCTGCTCCTCTGGTTATCAAGATCATGATGTAATTTGAGTTACTATTTGCATCTAGTCCCTGTATGAAATTTAAAATATGAAAATGTTTGGGACCTTAGAGTTAATTTAGTTCAATTCTGTGATTTTAGAAATGAAAAAAACAAAATCTCAAAAAGATAAAGTAACCTTCACTGGATCATATATTTGAAGTTAGAAGAGACCATAGGAGCAGTCAATTCCAACTCCCTCACTTTACAAATGGGGAAACATAGACTAAAAAGATTAAATAACTTGTCCATGGTTATACTGATAATAAGTGCCTTTGATGGGATTCGAACCTGAGTCTTTCAGACTCCAAGTCCTCCACTTTCTCCACTGTGCTTCTGAACTGCTTCTTGACTTTTTGAGACTATGGACCTACTTTTTCCCAGATCCAGGACTAAAGTGAAGACCTCAATTCTCATTCTTAGTGTTTTTTCCTGTAGGAATACTGGACCTCATGCATTTAAGAAATAGGGTCTAGAGGAATAATGGTGTCAGTTAATTTATTAAGGTTAATAGGCTAATTAGATCATAGATTTAGAGCTATAAGAAACCTAACAGGTCTGCTAGTCCAATACCCTTATTTTACAAGTGAGGAGATGGAGGTCTAGAAAGGTTAAATAATTTGCCCCAAATCACAGTAAGTAATTAAGTGGCTGAGCTAGGATTCAAGTTCAGGTCCTCTAACCAAAGGGTCTCCAAGCTCTTTCTACAATCTCATGGCTCTTTCTACACCCTCCTGACTATATATCATGATTTTTTTTGCATAGATCCGTGAATAGCAACTTTAATATAGAAGACTTCATTTTTTTGGTTCTGTTTTTTGTTTTGAAGGACACATGCCCTGATGGCAGTTTACATATATGTAAGCTAGGATGCCTGGTAGACAAAGATTCATTATTCTTTGCCAAGGAGCAAGCTCTGTCTTCCTCCATTTCCCACTTAGAGGGATAGTATGGAAACAAAAATCTACTTGTCTTTTCAGTCTGCCTAGCAGACTCCATCTCTGTTGCCATCCTAGATGAAAAATGATGCTTTCAAACTTGGCAGTCTTTCACTTATACCCTCTTCATTCATTTGCCATGAGGATAAACCCTGCTCTTGAGATGTCTCTGTCACAGCTGTTTTTTTTTTGAGTCAGCTGGGAGAGGCAGCTACTCAGATAACAAGAATATAAATGACAAAGCTTTCCCCTTGAATTTCACACAGAAGCTTTCTCTAAGTTAGGACAGCAGATAGAGGACAGGTACCATAGGCTGAGGAACTGAGAGTGTTAACTCCTTCATTTTGCCTCAACAAGAGGACTGAATGATTTTTCCCTCTTTTTGAATTTAGAATATTTTCCCATGATTACATGATTCATGATCCCCCTGCCCCCTGCTCTTTCTGCCCTTCTCCTGAAGCCAACAAGTAGTTCCACTGGGTTATACATGTATCATTGTTCAAAACCCATTTCCATGTTATTCATATTTGCAATAGTGTGCTCCTTTAACATCAAAACCCTAATCATATCCCTACTGAACTGCGTTCTTCATATATTCTTCTGCATTTCTGCTCCCACAGTTCTTTCTCTGGATGTGGATAGCGTTCTTTCTCACAAGTTCCTCTGGCTTGTCCTGGGACATTGCATTACTGCTAGTAGAAAAGTTAATTACACACCAAATGATATTTTAAGAGAGCCCTGATGAAAGCATGTTATTCCCAGTGAACTAATTGCAAATCCTAAATTCATAGAAGACTATTTTTAGTCTTAAGATTTTGGGATTTTTAAGAACCCTTGCCTTTCTTCAGTCATTCTTTGGGAAAACTTGAATTAGGAAGAGGTCTCTGACTAAAGATTCAAGTGGTAGTTTTTAATATGGTTCTCCAATGTTCAGTAGGGAAAACAATGTTCCTTTGCTGGTAGTTGCAGAAGGGAATTTATTGGAAGCTATTATTTAAACGAGAGAAATTAGGTGTCACAGGTTATAGGGTGCTGGGGCTAGAGTCACCTTTTTGAGTTTTGTGTGACCCTGGGCAAATCACTTAACCCTGTTTGTCTCAGTTTCCTCAATTGTAAAATGAGCCAGAGAAGGAAATGGGAAACCATTTGAGTATCTTTGCCAAGAAAACCCCAAGTGGGGTCATGAAGAGTCATATACAACTAAACAATAACAACCAAAATTACTTTTAGAATAATAGTATCTCCAAATTGGAGAAGCTATCAGATGCCATTTCATCTACCCCACACCTTTATGAGAGATCTCTCTCCATGATCTGGTACTCAAAGAATCCTACTTAGTTCCTACTGAAAGAACTTTAGTGAGGAGTAATTCTTACCTTCTGGGGCAGCCCATTCTGCTCTCCTTAGTACTGTACTTTAAAAAAATGCTCTCTGTCAGATTAAGTGGTGGGAATACAAAGAAAGGCAAAAAAAAAATCCCTGTTCCTAGCATCAAAGAAAGTGAAGGATTTGGATTCAATTATCTCTAAATTCCTTCCCACTTTAAAATCTTAAGGCACAGAATTTGGCGCTATACACTACAATCTACAGAATGTCATCAAAGAAACAACACTAGATGGTACCTGGGTTCAGATTTTACTTTTATATCTCTATATAACATATTTATATTATACGTTTATATTTCTATTTTATACTTTTCTACTTATATATGACCTGTGTCTACTTATATATGACCTCCATGAGGAAGGCATGTAGTTTCTGCAGGTTTCTGTGCCCTAATCTGTAAATAAGGGGCCTGGACCAAATGACCTCCAAGGTCCCTTTTAACTCTATATCTATTATCCTGGGAATCTCTTGTGCTATAGATGATCTCAATAATGTGAAATGACTGGTTCGACAGTAGTCTCAGAACTGAGAGAGGCAAGTCTCCTCACTCTAAATCTGGTGCTTTTTTTCTGAATATCAAAGAAACAACAGAGACTTTAGGGCAATCCAAACTTTAGTCCTGCTTAATGCTTCTAATGTGGCTGTCTCCTAGTAACTATTGCTTCTTTAGGTTAGTGAGCTATCTAATTATATCCTATTAGATTCTGTAAGATCTTAATTAGGCCTTTTAAAATCCATTCTATTTGCATTTTATGTATAGATTATCCTTTAACTCAGTTTGTCTTTGCTGCTTTTATAGCCTCAGCATTCTTTTATCAGACAAGTACCCCTGACCATTGATCCTGAAGGCATCGACATGAGAGACATAACGTGTCATTGAACTTTGGGTATTTTGCGGATGAATCCTCTGTATGAAACAATTTAAAGGAATGTTCTTTAGGTTTTCTGTCTTTCAGCATGTAGGAGTCTAACATTAACATAACCATTTAGATATAATTATAAATACATCAAATGCAATGCAGTTTTAATTATACTAGGGCCAACTGAAAAGGCAAAACATGAATATGCGATTTTAATTAAGATATATCCATAATTGCAAGTGTGTGTCTCATGAGGGAAAGCACAGTGAGGTTCGTTCTTCACTCTCCTTCTCCTCCCCTTCCCCCACTCCAAATGGTGTTCTTGATCATTAAATTCCTTTAATAGCCTTTGAAATTTTCTGCCCTAGTTTTTCCTTGATTGCTCATTGACACCCAGAGTTAAGAACAGAGCCTAGGGCTGACAGAGATTCAGCTGATCCAAAGAGGTTGTAGTGGGAGTTGGTCTCAGCACTCTTTTCAGGAGAATGAGGAAAAAAGAGTCCATAATGTTTCTGTATGTCTTATAAACAAAATTACTGGGAAAGTGTTGAGTTTTTAGAAACTTGTCACCTAGCAAAGGCCTTAATGATGAGTTTCTGAACAACTGTTTAAATGGGAGTTCTGTAATTTCTTTGTATAGCACATAATCTGGTGTTACCCTCCCAACATTCATTTACATTGGCAGGCTCAGTTCTGAGGGGCCAGATGCTAGTTTTATCCTCATGGTTCTAGGGTATCCCGAGGCATTGGTGGGTATTGTTCTAATGTTATAGCTTGTGAACCCCTATGAGTGCTCCCCTTGTGTTTATCAGTTGATATCAATTAGTTATCTAGTCTTAATTGTCTTTTAGAAAGGGGTATACTATATATTGCCCAATATATATAATATAATATAACAAAACATAATATTAAATAACATAATATCACATAACACAATATCACATAATATAATATCACATAATATATCATGTAACAGAATGTAACGTAACATAACATGATATAACATAACAGAACATGATATATGATATAATATAACACAATATGATACAATACAATATAATATAACATTATAATATAATATAATAT
>NW_025365654.1:0-1350 GCF_016433145.1 Gracilinanus agilis | reverse complement strand
CAAATGGTTCCAATTCAGAAACAGAGCAGGTCAAAGTTTCTATGCTGATTGAAATGGGACTGAGCCCAGGAGAAGCTCAGATACCTTCATCCTAGATTAGATAGGGAGACTCAATCCTTAAAAAACAAACAAACAAACAAACAAACAACAACAACAACAAAAAAAAACAAAGAGAGAGAGGTAGACAAAGGGACTCAATAAGATTGGTGGAGACTTTCTAGTGAGTTAGGAATAGCTGGATGTATAGACAATTACATTTCACTCCTCCCTTTAAAATGTTTACTTGAAAAAGGGAAAAAATGCAGAGTTCAGTGTCAGACATCCGGGGAAACAGCCTTAGGCCAGAGAAATTAAGAGCCAATTGGAATATTTAGTGCTTAGAGTGAGTGGGAGAAATGTATTCTGGGAGGTAAATTGTCTTTAACAGCTATATTCTAAATATTAACTGAACACAAGCTGGAACAGGGCCAGAATTTTCCCCACCTCCCACAGCCAGGGAAAAGATCAGTTGCTATTGTTTAGTCATTTTCACTTGTAGCTGACTCTTTGGGACCCTGTTTGGGGTTTTCTTGGCAAAGATACTAAAGTGGTTTGCCATTTCCTTCTCCGGCTCATTTCATGGATGAGGAAACTGAGGCAAAGGGGTTTGTCCAGGATTGTGCATTTAGTATCTGAGCTCAGATCTGATCTCAGGTATTCCTGATTCTAGACTCAGCATTCTATCCACTGTATCACCTCACTGCCCTGAAAGATAAGTCTAATTTAGGAAAATAGAGTTAATAATTAAATTAATGATATGGTACTTAATTAGTACCCAAAAGATTTTTTTTAACCCTTGCTTTGAGGCATTTTGTGGTTTATAAGCATATCAAATGAGATAATATATGTAAGGTCATTGGTAAGCCTTACAAACTACATAAATGTGAGCTTTTTTATTACTACTTAAATTGAACTTATGGGAAGTCCCACTATTATGGGGAATTTTCCATGAAGAAACTTGGTTTTCAATTAATGTTGATCGCATTCACTCAGCATCTATGTATGCCCTTAGAGACTTGTTTGAAGGATAAGTGACTTGCCCAGGATCATACAGGTATCTTCATTCCAAAGATCCACTATACCATGCTACCTCTCAATGGTAATTATCTTTATTAGAAATAACAAATTTATGAGTAATTATATTAATTTCTTTTTAAAATATAAGATGCACAGGTAAATTGAGAGCTATAGCACTATTGCTTTCATTTATACTCACCTGAAATAAATAACTACTTTGACTAAGGAACCTTAATGAGATGGATGTGATTTTTTCTTTTGCTAATTACATTAAATATATATATATATATATAT
>NW_025365653.1:0-1663 GCF_016433145.1 Gracilinanus agilis | reverse complement strand
TGTGAAAAATAGTAAGTTCCTATAACTTTCTTATTCCATTTTTCATTTCCTTTTTCTTTTAGCTCTTAACAATGGAAAAAAACAAACAACCATACTTAGGCCCTGCATTTGACATTTCTTCAGGGAGTGCACTGCTGGAGTAATGGTCTACACCTTCTGTTCTATTCTGTGTTATTTCCAATTTATCTTCCCCAGTAGATCTAAATTTATTTTGATTCATTTGCTCTGGCTTAATTTCTTTGGGTCATTTCTGTAGTCTTTATGGACTAGCCAGTCTTTTCCCTGAGATTTTGCTTGTATGTGGAATGAAAGAATGAATTAATAAATGAATGATGGAAGAAAGGAAAGAAGGAAGGAAGGATTCATTAAACGCCAATTGTGTGCTTGGCACTAATGCTAAGCATTTAGAAATCATATCTTTTTTTGGTCCTCAAAAACACTGCCAGGTAGATGCTATTATGCACTTTTAACATCCAAGGAAACCAAGGCAGATAGATGGCTTTTGTCAGTCAACTTTGTCAGCCAGCTAGTATTTGACACCATCTCTGAATTTAGGACTTCCAGCCTCTGGGTCTGATGCTCTATCTACTGCAGCGACTAGCTGCCTTACCGTTGTTCTGGTGCCTCTTTCCCTTGCTGTGCCCCTGAAAGGGCCCGGGACATGTTGGAGATTCTGCTGGCTTCAGTATTCCTGGAAACTGCATGATTAAAAATTGCATATTAGTGGTAGTTCTTTATTGGTGGAGGGAGTTTTTCTTCACAAATCTGGGGAAAAATATTATTATTATCATAGCTATATGTTCTTGATTCTCTAATATCCAAAACCTTTCTTTGATTTAAAAAAAATTAAATGTCACCAAGTCTGGCTAATTACCTCTTTAAGCTATACTTTGGGTGATGGTAGGGAAGTCCCACTTTCATCTTTGGTTATCTTTTCCTATAAATAACGTCTCTTTATTTGAAAATTCTTTCACTTTCTGTTCTCCAGCTTGGCCTATTCTACTCTTGGAGGCTACCCAGAAGGCAGAAAACTCCAGGGCAGAGGAAGCTTCAGTCCAGTGAAAGGCTGGCTGTAACCAGCTTCCCAGAAGACAGAGCAGCTTAGAGCCCAGGCACCTGAGAGGGAGAGCCCACAATGGTGGTTTGGAGAACAAGGTTGGTGGGGAAAGAAGGGCCACAGGCATGCTGGGGGAGGGGAGAAAGAGAGAGACAATAAAGTTCAGACTAAACATGTCGTAGGAAGAGTGAAAGAGACTCATAGGAGGTTGGTTATCTTTGGGACATTTTAGGCCAATCATGCACTCACTGTGAAAATGAGGAATCTACGTTGTGTAGAAGAGAAGGGAGTTAGCCTGCATTAACAGTGGATCTAGGACTCAGAGTAGGAGAGACAAAGAAACAGAAAGAGCCAAAGGAAGCACAGTTAATCAATCAGTAAACATTTATTAAGCATCTGCCATGTGCCGAGGCATCATAGGATGTGTTAGGGCAAACACAGATGATAATGAAAGAGTCCATGCCTTGTGGAGAGAGTGAGAGAAAGAGATGAAAGGAGAGAAGTAAGAGGAGTGGCATACAGAGGTAGTGAGCCTGGGCTAACAGAAATACAACAGAAAGATAGAAATGGAGAGAAATGGGGGTGGAGGAAGAGGGAGGGGGAAAG
>NW_025365652.1:0-7345 GCF_016433145.1 Gracilinanus agilis | reverse complement strand
GGGGGGGAGGGGGTGCTATTTGGGCTGTTTGGGAAGAATTGCGGAATGGTCCCACAGGACCTAACAGCCACAAATGGAGCTGCCCAGTGGAGAGAGGACTGAGATATGGTACATGATAGAATGGCAATTCTGGTCCTACTGGAGGGAGCTTCATGGTGTACCAACCATTCCCTGATCCAAGCCCAATGGCACACAGCACTCTTCACAACAACACATCGGTGCCTGGTAGTCCATCTGTGCCTATAGCTGATCCCTCTGGTTCACTAACTTTGTTGATATTTGTTCATTTCAATATGGACTGATTCTTCATGACCCCATTTGGGGTTGTTTTGGCAAAGTTACTGGAGTAGTTTGTCATTTCCTTCTCACCATTTTACACATGAGGAACTAAGGCAAACAGGGTTAAGTGACTTGCCCAGAGTCATACAGCTAGTAAAGTCAGAGGCCAGATTTGAACTCATGGACATGAGTGTTCCCAATTTCAAGCCCAGTGCCCTATCCACTATACCATCTAGTTGTTACCCCTAAACTCAATAAACTAGCAGAGAAAGGAGTCAATATATTTTAGAGTTAAACTGTACCTTTCAACAATAAAATCCTATCTTAAATGAACCAGACCCTTTTTGTAAAGAGGTGCAGGACAGAACTTCTTCACAAATGATATTGTTCTTTGTCCCCAAATCAATTATACAAAGTTTCAGGAACTGTTAATATGATGAATATGATAAAACTATATCCTATTCTAATCCAGCATACATGTGTAGATATAACTATTACCTCTGCAACCGTTTAAGCTCTTTAGGAGTTGAGTTCAATTAATAAAATAGCCAACAAACATTTTTGAGCACCTGAATTGAGTCCATGGCAATGTCTATATTTTCTGGTAAAGAAAAATTTTTATAATTTCTGGAATAAGATAGATATACCTTGAAATTGTTCCAGACCTTAGGTCTAGGGAACTATTCAAAATGAAGAAATTTTATACTAATGTATAGCCATAACTACAGCTTATAGTATTTAGATTTTCCTGGAGCACTAAGTAAAGTGATTTACCCAGGACATGTAGCCAAATTGTATCAGAGGCAAGATGTGAATCCAGGTCTTCCTGGCCCTGATGCTGGTTATGCATTTTATCATCTGTCTTTGATATGTTATCCCTCCCACATTGCAGGGGTTAAGGGCTGAATGCCCCCATGATCTAGAAAATCTATGTAAAATTTTTGACCCTTCATACCAGAGAAGTATGATTTTTTCCTTTTCTCTTATGGGATTTTTATAGTAAAAGAAATATATGTATAGTTATGTTATTAAAAGACAAAATATTATACAATACCACACATATTTTATGCATTTGTGATTTTCTAAAGTTTTTTTTTCAGTGGTGTCTTCTGACTTCCACAAAACTCCCCTAAAAGTTCTCATTTAATTTCTTATAGTGACCCATGAAACTGCAATGGGGAAAGTTACAATGTGGAAGGGATATCTTGTACTCTATTTTAAGTATACTTAATTTAAAATCTCTTAAATTATCGATTGTATTTTTAAAGGTTTTGATTAAGTGATCACACCACATAAGAAGTAATCCGAGTACAGTATGTTAATCTACTAATAGGGCATCAACAATAATGTTGAGTCATAGCAAATCTATGAAATTCATTTTAAAAATAGGAAATTACCTCTTCTTGTTCTCTCTGCCCATTATTAAAACAAGCAGAGTTGTCAAATAGCATCAGCTGAGTTAGTGATGGTTGATCCAGGAATGACAAAAAAGGATAAACACATTCTTTTTTCCCCTAATCTCTGATTCAACATAAGAAGAAAGCCTCAAAGACTCTGAATATTCACAATATCTTCTGTGTCAGCAGAAAAAGGAAGAGGAATCTAAAAGCATGAATTGTGGCAGGATTCTAGGATGGATTAGAAAATGGTTAGGTTTTAAAAACTTAAAAAAGGGAAGTAACAATCATCATTATCCAATAGGAGTTAATTAAAAACAAGTTATGCCAGCAGAAAATACTCAAAATTTTTGCAGATAAGACAAAAAGAAAGTGCTAGATTGAATGACAAAATTGAGATCATAAAAGATCTTGGCAGACTGGGATGATAATCTAGCAGAATTAAATGTATTCAACAAAATGTGTTATGTCTTAGGAAGGGTTGGAAGTTTAGATTAGTCATAAAACCTGATCTTGTGGCATTTCCGACTTTAACACACGCACACACTATATTTTTTAAAATACTAATTGTATTACAGGGATACAATTAAGCACAATGTGAGGCCCTAAGGGAATGTATCTACCTATAGGAGGAATAAGGGAGAGATTCAGAGAAGAGGAGACATTTGTTTTAGATTTTAAAGAACTGATGGGAATTTTTGAAATAGGTCAGATGAAGTGCTCTATAAAGGATAGGAGGAAAATGAGCAAAGAGGGGAAAGATTAGGATATGACCAGGGGATGGATGATAAGCTAGTTTGACAAACACATATGCTTTATTAATGTTCTAAGATAAGGCTAGAAAGTAGAATAATGCTAGATTATCGAGTGTCCTGGAATTTTAATTTTATTAATTAATAGGGAACTTTAAAGATTTTTGTTCAGAGGAGTAATATGCCCATCTCAAAAGCATAGTTCAATAGAGTTTTTCTGATAATAGCAGGAAAGATGAATTATAAAAGGAAAGAATCATAGCTGAAAACAACTGTAATTAAGTTAATGCAATAATCTGGAAGGATAGTAATGAGGGCCTTCATAATAGGAGAGGAAATGACAAAAAAAGAACATGTGGGAAAGACATTGCTGTGGTAGAACATACAAATAAATCTTGGTAACTGATTGGATATGATGAGGGTGGGTAAAGAGTCAAAGATTATGCCAACATTTCAAAAATAGAAGACTAAGTGAATGGTGGTACCACTTATGGAAACAACAAAGGTAGAAAATGAAGTGGGAGAAAAAAATAATGAGTTTGGTTAAGTCATGTCACATTTAAATGCCAATGAGACAGTTTCAGTATTGTTGGCAGCTGGAGATGGGGGTTTGGAGCTCAGAAGATAAGTAGAGATGAGGAATAAATTGGAAAACCAATTGCATAAGGATGACTTTTTAAACCAAAGGAGTGAATAAAATGTCAAAGGAGAGAAAAAGAAGTTGTCTAAGGAAAGGACTTGAGGAAATACGTTTAGGGGACAAGAAGACCATAAGGAATCAAGAACAGTAATAGCAATATTGTATCATAATCAACTGTGAATGACAGCTATTCTGAGCAATACAATAACAAGAAAATTCTGAGGGACTTAAGATGAAAAATGCTATTTCCAGAAAAAGAACTGATAGATCTGAATGCAGATTACTTTCTTTTTCTTGTTGTTCTTTAGGGGTAGGTCTGTATTTTCTTTCGTAGTATAGTTAATACGGAAATATGTTTTGCATGACTGCATATGCAAAATGTCTATCAGATTGCTTGCCTTCTTAGGGATGGAGTAGAAAAGGAACATAATTTGGAATTTTAAATTAAAAAGGTAAACATTAAAAATTGTTTTTCATAGAATTGGGGAAAATCTATAATTTTTTAAAAGAGTGATAAATACCAGAGGTAAAATGACCATTCGATTTGGTCATTAGATTATTGGTGAGCTTTGATGGTGTATTTTAGGTAGAAAAAATGGACATAACGCTGGATTACAAGAAGCTAAAGAAAGATCAAGTTAGAGAAAAATGGGCAGTTAAAATATTTTCACTGGAAGAAGAAATTATAAAACTTAGTAAAGTCATTAATGGAAATAATTTCATACTTAAATCATTAGGCAAGTTTAATTTATCAAAAAGTCTCATTTACTGAACCAACTGTGGATTTGGTGATGATAATCATTCTACCAGAGATAAGAAAATGAATGGATCCCATATATATTAACATTATATAGACTGATGACAACATGATTGATGTATATCAGTGTATGTCAGAGAATAATTACATTAATTTCTATATCCTTCTATAGAAATGAGGATAAATGTAACATCCTGAGTTTGATTTTAAAAAATCAGTATGAATGGGACAGGAGAGAACTACATAGCAACTCAATTGAAAAAGTATTGGGGATTTTAATTAACTACAAACTCACTAGGACTCAACAATAATGTTACATGACTACTCACTAAGCTAATGCTATTGAAAGCTGAATTAACAGAACTCTAGAAAGGCAGGGTAATGTAATGAATAAAGAGTTAGCTTAGAAGCTCAAAGACCTCTGACACAAACTGACTGTGTCATTCTGGACAAGTTACTAATTTTTCAGTGTTCTCCTTACCCCTCTAACACCATAAGGTACAGAGCATTCATGTAGTAAGAATTTCCTCACTAGGGAGTATCCCTATGTCATATATATATATTTCACAGAAGATAACAGGAAAATACATCATAAATTGGCAATGCTCTAAATAAATTTTCACTATTATTTTGATCAATTGTAATCATTTGGGACAATTACATTCATTTCAGGATCTTGGGATTATTTACTTAGGGTCTAAGAAGGTTTTGATCACTTTAATAAAACCAAACAGAACCAAAAAAAAAATGCTCAGTCATAATGCATTCCTCACTTCTAACCCCCAAACCCTTACTTTCAGTCTTGGTATCAATTTTAAGACAAAAGAACAGCAAGGGGTAGGCAAATGGGGTTAAGTGACTTCCCCAAGATCACAGAACTAGAAAGTATCTAAGGCTAGATTTGAATTTAGTTTCTCTTGACTTCAGGTATGGCACCTAGTTGCCCCCTAGTCATAATGTTAAAGGAGGAAGGGCAGAGACAGAGGAAAAATAAAAATATATTAACACCAACTAAAAGAAGAAACCAATATTTCTGAATATTGTCCTCAACATATGGTTTGTTTTGTAGATCATGGGCCTTGAGCACTAGGCTGGCTGGATTTAATGACTTCCATGCCTGGTCTGCATTAGTAGAGAGAGAGTTCCTTGTATTGACAAAAATCACAGATCCAGTCTCTCACTTCTTTTTCTTCATTCCTTTCTCTTTCTTTTTCTTTCTTCCTCTCTCCTTTCCCTCTTCCTCTCTCTCCACATGCACACACACACAATGTGTGTGTGTGTATGTGTGTGTATGTATATATGCATATACACATATATATAATTTGAATTCAGGTCATCTAGACATAGATCATACAAATATGCCACTTACGTACTGCACTTGAAGTGTCATATTCTACATTCCTGGTGCTTGTAACCTATCATCCACAAAGAAGATCACGTGGTAAGGACAATATTCAAAAGTATTTATTTCTTCTCTTGTTTCTTTTAATATCTTTTCATCTCTCTGTTTCTATCTCTCCTCCATTCTCCACTCACACACCAAACACATTATAACTGGGTCATTAGGGCTTTTTTTTTTTTCTCATTCTATGTGACTTTATTAAAATGACCTAAAAGTGATAAAATACTGAATATTGAGGAAGTAAGGGTGACTTTCCCAGGCAACTGCAATTGATTGAAATAACAGTGTACATTTCTATGGCCCTTTACAAATTTATCACGCATTTCTTTGTTATCTCCCTAGACCTACACATTAGGCTTCTACTAAGTAGTAGTAGTAGTAGTAGTAGTTATTCCTGTTGGCTCCCAGAGGAGCATAGGGCCGCAACCATCTCACGCCAACAGTTCTGGGCAACTTCCCCCAGCTGGGCCCATGTCATTCCGATGGTCTTTGTTTCGTTTTTGGCAGATCTTCGTCAGGTCTGTTTTGGCCTTCCGACTTTCCTCCTCCCTGGTGGGTTCCAGCTCAATGCTTGTCTGGCTACGTTGTCTTCCGGTTTTCGTAGCGTATGTCCTATCCATCTCCACTTACGTTTCTTTACGTCCTGACTGATGGGATACTGAATTGTTCTTTCCCAGAGTCTGGCATTGGAGATCTTTTCAGGCCATCTGATGTTCAAGATGTTAACAAAGACCTGGAGTTTGTTGGTGTTGACGCTCGTCACTCTCCAGCTTTCTGATCCATATAGGAGGACGGCCTTTATGTTGGTGTTAAAGATTCAGAGCTTAGTGACAAGGGACAGTGCTCTGGAGGTCCAGACAGACCGCAGGGTGTTAAATGCCTGTCTGGCTTTGTTGATTCGGTTTCTGATGTCCTCATCTGCTCCGCCGTCCTTACTGACTATGCTACCCAAATAGGTGAAGTGGTCCGTCTCCTTGATGTTTTCTCCCTGTAGTTGGATTGGCGGGTCCTGTCTGCTGTTGACTGTGATCACCTGGTCTTCTTCTTGTTGATCTTCAGACCTGTCTTCTTAGCTTTTTGAGGAACCATGTAACATTGCTGACATGCTGAGTCTGCAGTCAACTAAAATCCCCAAGTCTTTTTCACATAAACTGCTGTCTAGCTCCCTCTTCTCCTACTCTGCACTATAACACACAAACACATAAATATATGTGTGAACATAAATAACACAAAGGCATGAATGTCCCCAAAGAATCAGTGCCCCCAAGGCCATCAACCCAAACACAAAGGAACTACCACCTCCCCATTGAGCCTGATGGAAACAACCCAGGACAGTAGTAGTGCTTCCCCTTATTTACTCAATCTAGCGGAGCTTACATACTTCCAGCTCTCTCTCCTCAACCATCATCCCTGGAAGTGATCCTTGTGGAACTGCAACCTGGTAACTGCCTCCACAGAGGCTATAGCCTCTGCCTTCTTATCAGCCACAGCTAGTAAAGATCAAGAAAACAAAATTCTAATAAAAAAAGAATTTGGCACTAGTAAATGGTTCAGTATCAGGAATGGATTAAGTTTTATCAATGGAAATGACATTAAAGAAGATAACATTAGTTAACAAAGAGGATCTTTCCATGTGATCTGCTATGGAAGCCTCTGATATAGGTTGTCTCCCCTTATTAAAATATGAGCCTTTTGAGAGCAGAGATTTTCCTTATTTTTATATATATCCCAAATATTAAGCACAATGTTTGTATATAATAGATATCTAATAAATGCTTTTTAATTCATTCATTCATTAAACAAATACATTGTCTCTTGCAAACTTACAGGGACTAGGGGATACAAGTTAAAAAAAATATTTGTCCCAGGGACTGTGCAAAGACCTGGGAAGAAAGAGAAGAAAGGAAGGGAAAGAAGGAAGGAAGAGAAAGAAAGAAAGAAAGAAAGAAAGAAAGAAAGAAAGAAAGAAAGAAAGAAAGAAAGAAAGAAAGAAAGAAAGAAAGAAAGAAAGAAAGAAAGAAAGAAAGAAAGAAAGAAAGAAAGAAAGAAAGAAAGAAAGAAAGAAAGAAAGAAAGAAAGAAAGAAAGAAAGAAAGAAAGAAAGAAAGAAAGAAAGAAA
>NW_025365651.1:0-2089 GCF_016433145.1 Gracilinanus agilis | reverse complement strand
TGAAGTATTCAAATGGCTAAGTGACTTGCCAGGGGCACACAGTTAATCTATCTTAGGGATAACACTTCAACCCAAATCTCCCTGATTCCAAAAATGGGCCCTGATCCATTCAGAACACTGACTTTCCTAATAAGAATCGTTAGCATGTGACAAAGTCACTACTTGACATAAACCAAAAGGGGGTTGGGGTGGGGAAGGCACTTTCTTTACCCCCGATCAGTTCTACGTCTCCCCAAATCATTACTAAAATGAGAGTTTCATGTCTCAAGGGAGGGCAGGAGAGGGCAGTTGGGAAAGAATTTGGAATTCAGAATCTTAAAAAAGATTTAAAAAATTAGAGTTCTTCTGTTTTGGAATCTGAAAAAAAAAAAAAAACCCTCCCCTTTGTCTCCCTTCTAGCTCTGCCACCACTAATTATAATTCTGTGTCCACAAACTATCAAGGAGAATAAGCTGACCTCTGGGAGACTTCAGTCCTCATTATGGTTCCTTGCCTACCTCTCATTAACTGCGTGACTTCATATCTCTGGCCCTGTTTCTTGTCTATAAAATGAGAGTGTCGGTTGGATAAGATGATGTCTGAGGTCCCTTCCAGGTCTACTAGTCTCCCTCATATATGCCTGCATGTCAAAATCTTCTAGCTTCAGGGTCAGATCAACCTGGCTCTCAATCCGCTGAGCCATCTAGCAGCCCCCTATAAACCTTTAAAAGAGGAACTTAAGCATCATGAGGGAAAGGAAGCCAGCCATATCTTGGTTTCTATCTTTTGTTATGCAACATTTCTCTAAGACTATATATTGCTGGTTATCTTTTCCTTATTTCCCTTGCTAATTAAATACATTAGAATAAGTGAATTATTTTTTACTAAGGGAAAAGGATCTTTGAAATTGGATCAAATCTTTACTCACCTCAGGAAGCGAAAATCTCTTTAAAAAAAAAGAAACTCACCCTGATATTTATTTCTCTCTCCTTTAAAAATGTAGTAACATTACTGTTTAATCAAAAGTATGATCTAATGGAGATTTTTAGAATAGGGAATCCCTGGTGTGGAAATTACCTCTGCCTCTTTAGATTGGCAGTTTTTTTTTTTCTGGAAAAAATATTTTTAGCAAGTTGTTTGTGGACACTAAAATGGTGACACTAAAATGTCTGGTTCCACACATACTGGGTATCAGAGGCAGGACTAGGAACCCTGGTCTTCCTGACTCCAAGAAAGCTCTCTATTCATCTTGCCATACGGTCTAACAACTAATCAGTCAACACTGTTTAAGCACCTACTATGTGCCAGGCACTCTGCTAAATGCTGGAGATGCAAAAAGGAGCAAAAGACAGTCCCTGCCCTCAAGAACTGACAGTCTAATGGGAGTGATGACCTGGATTAATAAGAAAAAATTAACAAAGGGAAGACATAGGAATGAAGAGGGGTTGGATTCTGTAGAAGGTGGGCTTTTAGTTGGGACTTAGAGGAAGCTGGGGAGATTAGTAGTTGGAACAGAGGAGGAAAGTATTCCAGGCATGAGGAACAGCCAGAGAGAGAGAGAGAGAGAAAAGGCAACATCTAGTGCAGTGATGGCAAACTTTCTGGAGACTGAGTGCCCAAACTGCCACCTTCATGCCACATGTGAGCCCCTCATCTTATCCCAGACAGGAAAGAGAGGGAGGAAGAGATCCCATTGGGCTTTTGGGCAGAGGGGTGGGTGGGTGAAGTGACAAATGTACTTAGACATGGTGGAAAGGGGGAAGGGAGCAGCCTCCTCTGACATGTGTGCCAGAGGTTCGACAACACGGATCTAGCATATGCTTTCTCTGCCTGTATGCTATAAGGCAGCTACAGGGAAAAAGAACAACTGCTTCCCTCATCTCTCCATCTCTTCCTGGGCTTAGCTTGGCCAGCTGCCTGTAGTAAGTTCTTGTGGTGCTGTCCATTGGTCAGAGGAGATAAGGAAGCATGTACTTACCATGAAGAATAACTCCACTCTCCATGTCTGGCAGAACTTAGAGAGAGAGAGAGAGAGAAGGGGAAGGGGGAGAGAGAGACAGAGACAGAGAGAGAAAGTGGGGAGAGAGAAGGGGGGAAGGGGGAGAGAGAG
>NW_025365650.1:0-1991 GCF_016433145.1 Gracilinanus agilis | reverse complement strand
GTATTGTATCCTACTCATTGTATTCATCAGATTAGGAATAATGTCTTCCCGCTGGACAGAACATTTTAGGGCTCCTCCACTCCCACCCCCATCTGGCCTGCGGGCCATAGTTTGCCCATCACTGTTCTAGACTTCCTTTAAGAGTATAAATTGCAGAGAAGGTGCCATCTGCACCTTCTTTTACTAGTAGGAGTTTCCTTATCTGAGTTTCCTGTATCAATGAAATCAAAGGCCTAAGCCCCATCCTTATGCATTTGTAATTCAGGCATTTGTAATCTGTTAGTTTATGAAGGAAAGCAAACCATTTGATCATGTTGGATTTTTTTCCTAGATATTCAGTAGACATTTTTTTGCTACCTGTAATATTACACAATTGCTAATATTTTCTCATTAAATTATTATTATCCTTTGTCCTCCTCATTGATGTCTTTGGTGCAGGGGAACTACCAGTCAGGAAATTGACTCTATCAAAGGAGCTTCTCTCCTTAAGTGGTTCCCCCAGGACACAGAGAACCTGAGTGACCCAACTACGGTGGTTCCACAGTATAATTCAAAGGTGGAACTTCACTTTAGGACTTTCTGACTCCAAAATTGGTTCTTTCTCTACTATGGAGAAGCAAAGCTGCCTCTCCAGTTATTATTACACCCTGCTCATTTTAAATGTACAAATAACAATAAAAAATAGCAGAAAATGTACAAATACAATAACAGTAGCTCACAATTATATCCTACTATAAAGTTTGCAAGCCTTTTGCAAATACAACCCATTTGTTCCTAAAAACAAATCTTATAAGGAACCTTGTGGGCAAATGAGTAAGGTGTGATTATCCGTTTTGTAAGGATATATATATATTTATAAAAAGGACCACACCATTAGGGATGGATGGTAATAACTTTAAGGACTGATACAGATTCACGCAGAATTATTTTGGCTAAAATAGAACTGGGAGCATCTAGTGAATAAACAGATTATAAGTTGATTTTATTATACCACTAACTATTTTTATCAGGTACAATGATGTGTACTAACCTAATTCAGTTCATCTTCCCTTAATATAATCATAATGTTTTGTTCAATTGTGTCTAATTCTTTGTGATCACATTTAGAGTTTTCTTGGCAAAGATACTGGAGTGGTTTGCCTTTTTTTTTTTTTTCCCCTCCAGCTCATTTTACAGATGAGGAAATTGTGGTAAACAGGGTTAAATGACTTGCCTAGGGTCACAAGCTAGTAAGAGCCTGGAAATTATAATGCAGGATTTATGTAAGATCTCTTGCATTTGCAAAATTATCCTAGACAATCCTGTCAGTTAGGAGAATGGAACTTTGGCCCAGCAGGTGCTGGTCCCAAGACCTGACAGTTTGAGTTGGGACTATAAAGAGCTCTGCAGAACCAACTTGGGGGTTCTGATTTCCTTGACCTCACCCAGACACCCAGCTACCCCTTGACTTCCCCTTGGGGACCCTGGGAGGTTGAACCCAGCACCATGAGTCTTCTTGGCCTGGTGCTCTATCTCTAATGCCACCTAGCTGCCCCATTATAATGATGTTACATTTATGTATTGTTTTATAGATGGATACAAGGCCTTCTCCCCCTGCATTATCTTGTTTGATCTTCAGGGCTCTTTGGTGAGAGGAGTAATATAAATATGACTTCCATTGACAGCTAAGGAACCTGAGGCTCAGAGATTCAAATTCAAGGTCACAAAGCTAATAATTGTCAGAGTTGGGACGAGGTCCTGGGTCTTTGTATTCTACATGCAGTGCACTTGCCCCCCACATGGAGTCTCTGTTTCAAGAAAAGGGAGTACCTTTACCCCAGGATTATTAGTCAAGCAAAAGAAACTTCTTCATTCTCCTTCTGTCTGATCAAAGGGATGATGGTCATGCAGAGTTCCTATTTCCTAGAAATATATCTTATTCCTTCTTTTTAGCTTTCTAGCACCTATCTCTTGGGGTTGTTTTGAGAATCAAATGAGATGTTTGTAAAATG
>NW_025365649.1:0-6079 GCF_016433145.1 Gracilinanus agilis | reverse complement strand
ATAGTAATGAGAATTTCCTTAAAAAGCTACCTAGTTTACTTAGCAGGGAGAGTTAGATATCTATATTCCCTTTGTTTTTTAAAAAAATTATTTTTATTTTTTAGAAAAGTTATCATGGTTACATGATTCATGTTTTTACTTCCCCCTTCACCCCTCCACCCACCCCCACCCCCACAGCCGATGTGCATTTCCACTGGTTTTAACTTGTGTCATTGATCAAGATTTATTTCCAAATTGTTGATAGTTGCATTGATTTGGTCGTTTTGAGTCTACATCCCCAATCATGTCCACCTCAACCCATGTGTTCAGACAGTTGCTTTTCTTCTGTGTTTCCACTCCTGTAGTTCTTCCTCTGAATGTGGGTAGCGTTCTTTTCCATAAGTCTCTCAGAATTGTCCTGGGTCATTGCATTGCTGCTAGTACAGAATAATGTCCCAATTTGGCCACATCCCCTCCAACATTCATTACTCTCCCCTACTATCATTTTAGCCAATCTTCTAGGTGTGAGGTGATACCTCAGTGTTGTTTTGATGTGCATTTCTCTAATTATTAGAGATTTAGAACCCTTTCTCATGTGCTTATTGATATTTTTTATTTCTTTTTCTGAAAATTCCCTATTCATGTCCCTTGCCCATTTATCAATTGGGGAATAGTTTGATTTTTTTATACAATTGATTTAACTCCTTGTATATTTGGATAATTAGACCCCTGTCAGAGTTTTTTGTTATAAGGATTTTTCCGAATTTGTTGTTTCCCTTCTGATTTTGGTTGCATTGTTCTTGTTTGTACAAAAGCTTTTTAATTTAGTATAATCAAAATAATTTATTTTACATTTTGTAATTTTCTCTAACTCTTGCTTGGTTTTAAAATCTTTCCTTTCCCAGAGATATGACAAGTATACTATTCTGTGTTCACTTTGTTCCCTTCATTTTTAATAAATAATTTTTCATTGACATAATTCAGTTTTATATCATTTAAACTTCCCCCATGTCTTTCTCTCACTTTTCTAGAAACACTTTCTATATAATGAAGGATTTTTTTTAGAAAAGAAAAAGTTAAAAAGAGAAAAAAAATCAGCAAAACTGATTACTACATCAAAATTTTTTTATGTAGTTTTATGATATATCCCTCCCCCAACTTATGCAGAGACATTCGGGGAAATGTTTCCCAATATCTTTTCTTTAGGGTCAAGCATATCCTTTATAATTTTGTAACATTTATTTTAGATATTTTTGTTTGGTAATTGTTATTCTTTCCATTGATATCAGTGTAGTCATCATTATAAGTTGTTTGCTTGGCTCTGTTTACTTCAATTTGCTTTGATTCATCTAAGTGTTTCTATGCTTCACTATATTCATCATGCTTGTTATTTCTCATAGCACTGTAATATTTCATTTCTTCCATGTACGATGATTTATGTAACCGTTCCTCAATTGATGGACAATGACTTTATTTCCAGTTCTTTGCTACCATGAAAAGTGCCCTGAATCCCCTTCTGCATGTGATTTGAATGAAAAAATTCTAGGACTGGTGAAATTGATAAGTAGGAAGCAGATAGACAAGATTTTTAGACCTTAAAGGTTGAAGTGAATGAGTGAGTGAATGAAAGAATGCAAAAGCATTTATTAAGTACTTATATAATGTCAAGCATTGTGCTATAATAGGGATGTAAATAGAAAAGTGAAGCAGTCTCTGACTGGTTCTTAGGAAGCTTATTTTCTAATGGGAAAGATAAATATATATCTTTCCCCTCTTCCTCACAATTAATCAAATTCCAAGTCTTATCAGTTCTGACTCATTAAAACTCTCAAATCTGTTTCTTCCTCTCTATCCTCATTAACATCACTCTAATTTGAGCCTTCATCATTTCTCTCCTGGATTATTATAATATTCTCCCAACTTTCACTCTCTCTTCTCTTGAGCCCAAACATCATAAGTGACCAACGTAATCTTTCCATAAATGACTTATTACCATGTTGGTTTTTTGCTCAAAACTTCCCCATAGCTCCCCATTAACCTAAATAAACTTGTAAGTCAGTCACTTAAATCCTTCAATAATCTTTGATTCCAATCTCACATTTTAATTTTCCTTCATATTATCATTCCCCTCCTTGCACCTTCCTTTCTAGCCAATTAAACTACCATTTTCTAATGATGTTCCGCCACCTCCAACATCCATTTGTAACCCTATATCACAATCAACATAGAGGGAGACACTTTCTCAAAGTCCACTTATATCATGAATTTTAGTGTGTCTGAGAATGTTCATGTTAATTTAAGAGAAACAAGAGAGGAGAAAACCAGCTCATAGGATAAAGAATTTGGACCTTCGTCTTCCATCCTAATATCATGTTGATATTTTCCAAAGTTGAACACTCAGACAGCCAGCAAGCCACTGATTTGTGTTTCTGTGGACATGCCTACAAAGACCTCAGAGAGATAGCTGCAGCTGTGATCATGGATGTCATTAGCAATGTGAATAGTGTTGGATAGCAAGAGACCATGACTAGTAAGTCCCAGAGTGACTAGTCACAGTTCCATGAGATGCCCCAACCTGTTCCTTAGAGACACCGTCACTTTCCTGGAACTGTGAGATGGAAAAGGAAGTAACTGTTCCAATCTCTTTCTCCAAAGGAAAATAATGAGAAAATCTAGTTCCTTTTTGTTTTTCTACCTCCAGACTGCCTACAAACCATTCTCCTTTCCATCCTCTGTTTCCCCTGTCACAGTTATTCCCATTGTTACATAAGGAAATTAGTGAGACTAACTTTTTTGTGTGTGATCAATGTGGTGATAAAGGTCTGAGGAACTGGTCAATCTGGGAAAAGCACAGACAGCAGATTGTTCAATTTGGAAAAATTTAGCACCTAGTGTGAGGCAAAGAGCAGAACGTGGGAGAGTACTAATGTCTCCCTGAGGGTGGAAATCACCAACCCAGTTGGTGCTGCTCTGCTATCGTATTCCTTAACTAGCACAGGATGATAAGCAAGTGAGAGAGAGGTTATTAAACTAAAGTAAATGAAGAAATCAAAATGCCCTATAATGGAGATATTCTGTAAACCTTTCTGGGACAAAAAGGGAGAACAGAGTTCCTTTTTGGAATCTTCTATTGGTGTACTCCTGGGTTTCTCTTACTAATCTATCTCCCCTTTCAGAAGCAGTTTACTGATGAGTAAAGTTGTAAAGGACTTCTCTTAGTTTTTTCACTCAGTCTTGCCACAATTGTATGACAGGTAGAGACTACCTTCTATAGGATTATGTCTATGATGGATACCAACCAGTCTATGCAAAATTCACATTTAGAAAACTAGGCAAACTTAATTCTCCTTATCTTATGATATTTCATATCACACGTGGGAAGCAAGCCTTTAGTTTATTATTACATATTCATTTGCATAAGTCTTCTCCTATGCCTAAGATGCACTCCCATGTTACATCCAACGGGTGAGATATTTCTCTTCTTTCAAGGTTTAGCACAGATTCTGTCTCTTCCATAAAGATTTCTCTGCTCTCTCCTTCTGAGAATTTTCTATCCTTTAAATGTTCCTGGAAAATTATGTCCTTTTTATGTATAGCACCCTAGTCTGATATCGGGGTGGTATTGGAGTCAGCTCACATGGAGAGTTGATTGTTAGATTTTCAGTGTGACCATTTATGCCACATAAATTAGCAAATGCTACAAATCAGGGCTTAATTTATTGTTTCAATGACTGTCTAGACTTAAGAAACCAGTGGAAGAATTGTACAGAATTGACCTTAGACTCCAAAATGTCATGTATACTTTTTTCTTTCCTTTCTTTTCCCAAGTGTTCAATATTACCAACACATCCCTGAATATACCTGTGTGTATTTCATTTCTTCATATTCCATAGACTTCTGGGCAGAGTTGTTGTTCAGTCATTTCTCAGTCACATCACCAACTCTTCATGACTTCATTTGGGGTTTTCTTGGCAAATATTCTGAAGTAGTTTGCCAGTTTCTTCTCCAGCTCATTTGACAGATGAGGAAACTGGGCAAATAGGATTAAATGACCTGCTCAGAGTCTCACAGCTAGGAAGTATCTGAAACCAGATCTGAACAGGAAAAAATGTCTTCTTGACTATAGGCCTGGCAGCTCTATCCAATGCACCATCTAGCTATTCATGGATAGAAACCATGTGGTTTTTTCATCTTAAAATCCCTGGTGCTTGGCACAGTACCTTGCACATAGGAGGGGCTTGACAAACTTTTCTCAAATTAAATTAGTGCAGAACTTAATTTCCCTCATTTTATACTTTCCCACTATATGTAGGACCACAATGCAGTTTTGCACTTTGATGATCAGAATTCTATCAATTTGACAGGAGGTGGGAGAATGGTTTCCTAAGAGATGAGGGGTAGAGGAAATGGGAAAACTCTGATGATATCAATTCTTCCATGTATGTATCTACCTCCTTTTCAGATCCGAGGATCAGTGGAGGATCAGGAAGTGGTTAAGTATGAGTTAACCATAACTAATTCATCAGATTGAGACTGGGAAACCAAATACCAGGAACTGAATCTGGGATGAAGGGATCAGGATAAGGTTGGAAAGGATGATGGTTGTTCAGCTCTCATCTTTAGAATCTCTGATGCTTGACCAACCATTCACCAGGTTGGGTTCGGGAATGGCCCGACTAGAGGCAAAAAGCAAAGTATAAGGTCCAGAGGTAAGGCAAAACGTTGCCAGACAACTCCATCGAGTCTTTGGAAGTCACACAAGTAAATATTCTTGTATTGCTCTACCTCAGGAGTTCCATGTTCTTTGGAGTCATCTCATTTGCCTTCAGACCTGTCTGGGCAGTAAGTAGGTGTGCTTATCCCTATAGATCTTTTGTTCAGACTTGCTTTCTGAGACTTGGTTTCCAGTCTCAAAAGTTTGCTTTTCTATTGGCACACAAGGGTTTAGCTAAGATACTATTGTTGTCAGCTGGGCTTTCAGGCTTTGTCACCCTTTGAGGATGTGTGTCTTATCATGAATCTCAGACACTTGCTAAAGGTGTCTGAGCTATTTCTTCCTTAGCCAGTCCAAGTAGAAGTAAAATTTCAGGGCAGCTCAAACTGTTTTTTGTTTATCTCAGATGGAATGAGGATTGAGGATGGGAGCTGTAAATATTGGTATGGATTCATGTACCCAGCACAATAGAACAGAATGGTGAGGCAGATCACTGAGGGAGGGTGGAGCAAGGGAAGAGAAGACAGGGGAAAAGGAGACCTTTTTGCTCCAAGAGCTTCTTCCAAGTAGCAAAAAAATATATAGATTTAGAATTTTTATAATAATGCTTCTCATTTGTTGTCTCCTAAAGTAGAACCATAGAATCTAAGAAGGAATCACACAGATAGGGGTGTACTGGAGTCAGCTCAAACCAACTTACAATTGTGAAATTCTCAGTGTGAGCATTTTTGCCTTAGACATATGGCAAACAATACAAATCGGTACTTGTTTTGTTGCTTTGTTGACTGTCTAGACTTAAGAGAATGATGGAGAAAATATGAAGAATGAAGATTAAATTTAAAAGCATGTCATAGTACATTTCTCCCACGGAGAGCTGGTTGTTAAATATTTATCTGCTTACAGATTATCCAACACAACTTGTACCTAACCAAGAATGATTTTTATAAGGTGCTTAACATCTAGTCACTCTTTGATGATCTCCATTGAGGAGAAATTTATTACCTCTAGGGACTTCTAATTTCATTTTTGGGTGGCACTTATTTTTATGAAGTTTTTTTTCTAAATCTGACTTTCTAAAATTTCCACCCATTCCTTCTAGTTCTGCCCTGTGGGAACAAAGTAGAAAAATAAAAAACCTATTCGTTCTTGCACAAGAAGGTTGTTTTTTTTTGAGAAAGTACCTCAATTTATCAATTATTTCAAAATGAGATTACAAATAGAAAGAAAACAAATTTTGAACTTTGCTGAAAGGCAAAATAACTGAATACAGTTCTTTCTTTTTCTTCCTCTTTTCCTTCTTTCTTTCTTTCTTTCTTTCTTTCTTTCTTTCTTTCTTTCTTTCTTTCTTTCTTTCTTTCTTTCTTTCTTTCTTTCTCTCCCTTCTTT
>NW_025365648.1:0-1685 GCF_016433145.1 Gracilinanus agilis | reverse complement strand
CTGCCATGGATCTATATCCTCCTATCTCCTAATTAGAATGTGAGGTCTTTGAAAACAAGGTCTGCTTTGCCTTCATATTTATATTGCCATTGCTTAGTTTGGTAGGCAGTCTAAACACTTCTCTTTCACACTTTCTTTTGTAGCCTCCAAACCCTGAGTTAGCTCTGGCAATGCCTGCAATCAACTTCATCATTTATGTGGACGTCCTTGGAAAGAATACTGCTAAAGTAAACGAACTTATCCTTGGTATTAAATTGTTTTCTATTTGCTGTATCTGATGGTTCCACATGTGAATAGTGTAGTGTTGGATGAGAGAGAACCTCTGTTTTCCTGGTGTTAATTGTTAGACCAAAATTAGCACAGGAGGCAAAGAATCGGTCCACACTCTGTTGCATCTCAGTCTGAGGCAACACTGAGTGCATGATCATTTATGAATAGAAAGTCATGTGCCAACTCTCCCTCCACTTTAGTCTTGCATTCAAACTCTATTGCAGAGAGAATAACTCTCTGGCCATGTTGAATGCCAAGCACTCTATTGCCAAAAAGACTCTCATGGAGAATTCACAGAAAGCAAGTGCTCATGTGGATGTCAGAAGTGATGCAAAGACACTCTAAAGTTCTCTCTGAATAACTTGGGCATTGATTGTGAGACACGGGATCAACCAGCATGGTGTGCTTGCATCAAAGAAGGGCTTGTACTCTATGAGGTAAGCAGGATTGAAATAGTTCAAAATAAATGTGACATGGGAAAATTTAGACATCTCCATCCCAGAGGTTCATACAACTATTTCTACTTTGGTAGGCGTCTTCTTGTTAAAAGAAGGGTTATACTATGTTATAAATTAACATAAACACTGTCCAATGGCTTTTATCTTCAGTTTTTTTGTCATTTAAAGTTGTCTTTATTTACATACTTATAGATATTGGGTATATTTTTATTTTGTTTCATTTTTGTTCTTTGTACTTTTTCAAATACTTATATTTTAATTTCAGTATTTGTCACTGTTTTCATATCAGTAATTTTCCATTATACTCACATACCACCTATTGCATTATATATTTCTTCTATAATTCCATTGTTATTTCATATCTACTGTATATCAGACACTGTGGACCCAAAGATACAAAATGAAGCTATCCCTACTATCATGGAGCTTATACTCTTTGGGGAGAGGTGATACTATGTATAAGTATAGAGGGCAGGGACTGAACCAGTGACTTTATTAGTAAAGAGAGCCATCAGGTGAGGAAATTCCCCTCTACAAATGTAAATTTTTGAGTCCAGCTTTCTCTACATCATGCCACACCTCTTTGGTGTGTATGCATATATATTATATTTATGTATATATATGTATTGTATAACTAATAAATACATATGAAATAAATATTAGACCATTATGGAGAGTAGGCACTAGTAGTTATAAGCAGCTGAAAAGGTTCTGTAAAAGGTAATACCTGAGTTGAAAAATTTTCCCCAAGTTGAATTTTTTTAAACATTTATTAATATTCATTTTTAACATGGTTACATGATTCATGCTCCTACTTTCCCCTTCACCCCCCACAATCCCCCAACCCATGGCTGATGCACTTTTCCACTAGTTTTGTCATGTGTCCTTGATCAAATTTTCCAAATTGTTGGTAGTTGCATTGGTGTGGTAGTTTCGAGTCCACACCCTCAATCATGT
>NW_025365647.1:0-2150 GCF_016433145.1 Gracilinanus agilis | reverse complement strand
CTCTCTCTCTCTCTCTCAGCTCTGGTAGTCTGTGTTCTAAGATTCCTTTCAGCTCTGGCATTCTCTCTTCTAAGGTTCCTTTAGGAAGTCCCTTCCAGCTCTGGCTTATCCTGGACATTCTCTAAAGTCCTGAAATGTATCTCTCATACTTTCCCCTTCTAGGCTCCCCTGTAGGAGCACAGGGTTGGACTTCCCTGCCCTCTCCTGGGTGGATAATTACTCTCCCCTCCCTTGCTTCCCCTTGTTTAAAGTTTGCTTTTTAAAATGTCTTGTATTCGATTATGCTGTTCATTCTCCCTCCAACCTTATCTCCTTCTGTCTCTTCTCTCCTTCCCGTCACACTTCATTTAGGAGAGAGTTTATCTTGCAAACATTTGCCTACTTTGTTTATTTACACCAGGTTCTGAGGCTACTAGCTAGTGAAAGCCTGTGTTTGCCTTTGTAATTGTTATCTCTCTTTATTGTTGTATTGCATTTGTCTCAGCTTCGCATTCTGCTTTTTTTTGGGGGGTGGGAGGTGTGTATGGGGGGGCCTGTCAGCACGGAGTGTTCTGACTCTCTGGAAATGGCCTTCTCTGCTGGGACTTTCTCACTCCCTTCAGCCCTCTACCCCCTTTACTCTCTCCCTCTCTCTTTCCCTCTCCCTCCCTCCCTCTATCTCTGTCTCTCTCCCTCTCCCCCTTTGTCTCTGCCTCTGTTTCTCTCCCTCTCCCCCTTTGTCTCTGCCTCTGTCTCTCTCCCTCTCCCCCTTTGTCTCCCTGCCTCTGTCTCTGTCTCTCCCCTTCTGGTCTCCGTCTCTCCCCCTCTGGTCTCTGTCTCTCTCCCTCTCCCCCTTTGTCTCTCTCCTGTCTCTTCCTCTGTCTCTCTGTCTCTGTCTTGCTCTCTCTCGCTCTCTCCCTCCACCCCTCCCTAGCCTCACTGAATATGCACAGAGGAGCCCAGGCGAAAGCCAGCGAATTGCCTGACACCCTCCTATCTTTCTCCTGGCCCCCATTATGCGAAGTTGATCCTCCTCTGAACAGGCACAAATCCAGCCTGGTCTCTGTTTGATTAGATTGCCAACCGGGGTAATCCTTTGATTTGGTGAAGTGTCAATTACCTCTCTCTAAACACACATTTACAGAGGAGGGAACTTGTTGGTTTAAATCAATGCAGATGGCTTCTGATAAATTGACTATCAGCTACCCCCCCCCCCAACCTGCTCAGGCTACTTTCCTCTCCTTGTTTTCTCAGCAACGACGCCCCCCCCCAACACACACACTCACACACACACACACACACACACACACACACACACTCTTCTCTCCCTCCCACCTTCTTCTCACTAGTCCAGTAAACAATGCCACTCCCAGGTGCGAAGCCGAAAATACGGCGGGGGCCGAGAGGAGCTGCTCCCCCTTCCCCTATTCACTCGCTCCCCCGGAGCCTAATTAAATTTGGCAGGTCCTTGTACGCACAATCAAAACAGCTTCCTCCAGTGTAGCAAGCCACAGAAAACCGCATTAGCAGACTGGGCCAAATTAAATTGTTGCTACCTCCTCTTTTCAAGTGTCTAAATAGACCTTCTCCCCTCCCGCCGGTACTGGCCCCTCCTGGACTACACCTGTAAATTCATCAGCCGCCCCCCCTCCCCCCCCCCCCGCCTCCATCCGCTTCGAAGTAAATAAGAGTAAAACCAAAAAGGAAAACAAAGAGACACGACCTGGATCCGCCCCCACACACTGCCCTAGACCCTTCCGGGGCCACCCGGAGCCCCAGCCGCTTCCTCTCGAAGGCCCCCCTGACTCCTAAAGAGCCACTTCGGGAGCGGCTTTCTCAGATTTGGGGGTCAAGGGGGAAGCCAGATTTCCTTCAGCCATTTGGACGAAATCTTTCTCCGTCCCCGCCTCGGGCTGCTTTCTAGCATGGACGCGGCCAGTTTCGGCTGTGCCCTGGTCAGTTCCAGGCTGACCTCCTTAGTTTCATGTGTGTGCGCGCGCGTGTGCGTGTGCCGTGTGGGTTGTTTTCGGCACTCTCCTCCCATTCCCACTAGTTTCCTCAGCGTCTGCTCAGCCTCCTCTCCCCGGCCCTTTCCAACTCTTTCAGCAAAGTCTGTCCCTCCCGGAATCGGAGGAGAGGAAACTCCTTTCCTTCTTCACACGAAGATGCAG
>NW_025365646.1:0-1763 GCF_016433145.1 Gracilinanus agilis | reverse complement strand
GCTCAGGAACACACAGATAATAAGTGTCTCAGGCTAGATGAGAAGTCGGTTACTAATCCTAGTCAGGAAAATGAGTCTTTCTGATTTGAAGCCTGAAGGCTCTGACCATTGTGCCACCTCCAAATGAGTACTTTGACTGGGATACATCTAGGTAATGAGTAATATAATAAGTAATATAAGTTGCATATTTGGGGGGATTGGGGTATAAATAGGAATAGATGAAGAAGAAATCTGCTTAATGTTGTATTCAGAAACCAGAATATTTATTTTACCTGTAACTTAGCATTGTTTCTGATATTTTCATTAATTTTTTTCCTGAAAAAGTTTTGAATTTATTTGAAAATGTGATAATTTCATTGAGAAACATAACTTTTTATGGAATTTTTGATCATTGACTCTAAAATAATTATGATCAATCAATGAAAACATATCTTTTTGAAAGCATTTAAGAAGCAGAAAAAAGTTCTGTCATCTGTAGACTCTTCTGTATTTGAAAGACTAGCCACATATATCACAGGTACCATAAATAGCAAGTGACCTTCCAACTCCTCAACTAATCAGCCTTTATTGAGCATTTAATGGCTAAAAGTTTATAGGAAAAGAGTTATTTGGTAGTTGTGAATAGTATTAAATCAGCTAAACAGTATTTCAGAAGTCAAGTAATAAGTATAATTTCTTTTGGAAATCCATAGTCCAGTGGCTAAAAAAAGCATTTTACTTAATTCACAGCCTTCATTACCTACTAAGGTTTTATCTCTCATCCTCTCTTTTTTTCTCCATGAGTTCCATTTTTCTCTCTTTTCGTACCCCACCTGCCATTTTTGCCTTGTTCTTATTTTTTCTCTCTATTAGCATCTCTTTATCCTTTTCTTTCCTCCTCTTTGTTCCTCTCCTTCCTCTATTACTTTTTTCTCTTCACCACTCTTCTGTCCATCCATCTTTTAACTCGTCATCAAACCTGTTTAGAATTGAAGAATAATATTTCTAAGACCTTTGTTTTACTTACTGAATAATTTATTAATTGAGGTTTTTTAATTAAGAAATATTTCTGCTTCAATTGCCTCACAAAATAAAATTGTTTTAAAATATTTCCATTTTGCCTTTTATTTCATTTGCATTATGGCACATATGTGTATATGTACACATAGGTATCTTTATTAATGGGCCTTTAAAGAAAAAAACAGTCCAAATTAGCAGCATAACACTTAGAGAAATAAGAAATATTTTATGGGATCATGTGGCCATCAATTGAGAATTACAAAGGAATTTAGAAATTATTTTGTCTGCTTCCCTTATTTTATAAATTGGGAAAACTGAGACCAAGAGCAATGAATTCATATAAAGAATAATTAGTAAAGGTGAAATGAATCCAGCTCCCCAGACGCCATGTCCAGTGCTCTTCCTAATACATACACCATACTCTCTCTCACCTGAATGGGCATTTTTATGCCTGGATATTATAAGGATTGTGGAGACCCTCTGGTCATTTATTTAATATTGTCTGATTTTTCTGACATATAAAAAGAATTAATAACTTCATTTATGCAATGTTTAAAAGTTACAAACAAATTTTAAAAGTTTTAGAAGCTTTTAATTAAAATATTTTGTAACAAGGTAGAAAATATTTTATGCTTCCCTGTGAGGTTTTAGTAAGGAAAAATTTCCCTTGTCTATCTTTTTGCCATTTTCTCTGGTAACAAACATTCTCATAATTTCTCTCTCTCTCTTTCTCTCTCTCTCTCTCTCTCTCTCTCTCTCTCTCT
>NW_025365645.1:0-2987 GCF_016433145.1 Gracilinanus agilis | reverse complement strand
CTCTCTCTCTCTCTCTCTCTCTCCTCTCTCTCCCTCCCTCTCTCTCTCTTTCTCTCTCCCTCTCTCTCTTTCCTTCTCTTTCTCTTCCACTACCCCCCCCCCAACCTGGTGGTTTTTCACTTTGCCTGAATCACTAGCAGGTGATTTGTTCCATCTTTGCAGAACACAGAGTAAATTAACATGAAAATATCACTTCTCCGAATACAAGGCAGCTTCTAATGCTGTGTTACTGCTTCTGGTCATTAGCCATCTGCCACCAGCACACATACTCTGTTTATCACATTAGAAATTCGGAGCAGATGTTGCATAATAAGGTGATTCCAAAAACAAGGCAAGAAATTCAGGGAATAAACACACCATGATAAATGATGTCATTCCGGGAGGAAATTAGAAAAGTCTAAAATCCTTCTGATCTGTCCAGTTGAGGCAACCTAACATTAAAAAGACCTCATGTGGTATTTGGCATTAACTTTTTTATAAAGCTCTATACTTCACACTACTAGAAACCTTTAAAAGAAGAAGAAATGTCCATCATTTAAATGGGAATGATTGAAGGATATAATATAAAGGCGTTTAAATGAGACATATCATTTTAACTAGTTAAGTAGAAGCCAAGAGTAAACACTGGTGTTAAGAAACGAAATCTTTTTAGCTTCCATCTCATTGACTAGTCATGTTAGACTGGTCTTTTACTCTGGGTCAGGACCTACTTAAAGTGTTTCAAGTTAAGGCAATTACATTACCAATAGTCTGCTAGTTATACCCTTTATTACTTATGGCACTTAAAGCAGCTAATGGACTTTGGGCCAGTCAGAACGGTTTCATTTCTCTGTAGTTTATTTAGCGTACTATTATTTCCCATCTCTATCTTTATTTAAACCACCTCTGACACCTTCAATATAGTCTTTCCTCACTTTCCCATCTTAGAATCCCCTACACCAAATTACCTCCCTCAGAGGTTGTCTCTAGTTTATTATTTATACACGGGGTGGGAAGTGAGGGCCAGCACCTCTCATGGGAGGACTTTTCAAGCCCTTTTCAGCCTGCTCAACCAGCTCTGGTGCCCAACTTTCACCCAACTCACTCCAAGAAGCTATAACATGCACAGTGACCATAATGCCAGGAAACCATCTTGTCAGATGGGCGAAACCAAGTTGAGGGTAACCAGCAGTGAGTTGTGGTGAGTTGGGGCAATGTCTACCCCAAGCATGTGAAGCCTTCCCCCAGCAGAATGGGTGGGTGAGAATAATTTGTTCTGATGGCTGTGGAGGTGTCTGAAACAGATGCTTTAGAACGATTAAAGCTTGGTCATACATAAAAGAAACCAAGATCATCCTCTGCATCCTGGGCCATCACGGTTGTCCTGATTTTTGTCTTGCCACTGGACATGGATGACTGTAGAAGAGAGAGCGAGACTGATGACTTGGTGCAAGTCAAGACATCAGCCTGTGATGTCATTGGTTCTTTTTGAAATGAAGGATCAACAGCATCTACAGTTTATTCTTTATATGTATATGTTGTTTTTATATTTATATGTTGTTTATATGTTGTCTCCTTCATTAGACTGTGAGCTCTTTGAGTGCAGGAACTACTTTTGCCTCAAACATAGCAGATACTTAATAATGCTCATTGACTTGACGAGCTTATTTTGTATAGCCTAACTATCTGTCTGTGCATCTACCTATCTGTCTGTCTATCTGCCTCTGTCTGTCTTATCTATTCATCTATTTATCCATCTATCTGTCTGTCAATCTGTATCTATCTATCTACTTATCTATCTCTTTCTCTGTCTCTCTTATCTCTATCTCAGTCCATCTAGATCTATCTACTGTCTCCCCAATCCATCTGTCTGTCTATCTGTCTGTCTATCTCTATCTCTATCTCTGTCTCTCTTATCTATCTACTTTCTCCCCCAAAAGAATGTAATCTTGAGACTCTCTTTATGGTATATTTGAATCCCATTTGAGTCCTGTACCCTGTACATAGGAGACCCTTTTAACAAAATCCTTGCTTGCTTCCTCAATAGTGTATGACTTGTGTTGTCCAGTGAGCTTCGTGTTTTGTCTGCCTTTCCATTCCCACCCCCAGCTCCCCCCTACCCTCTACCGAACCTCTCTAGGAGCTAGGCCAGCTTGAGGCCCTAGACATAGCTCACCAGCTGCTCCTCCAGAGTTCTCTCTGGCTCCTCAAACACAGTCTCATTTCAGAATCCTGCCACTTTTTTTTTTTTTTGATGTCTCACAAGTCCCTCCCGACTCTCTAGCTTATACAGGGCCTTTCCTGGCACTTCATTAAATAAACACAATTCACTGTGATGGATGGCTTTATCCCCCCACTTTTAATTGAGTTGTAGGAATCACAAGGTAATCATATTTAATAATTATACAATTTGGAAGAAATCATTGAGCGGTAGATAAATCGTTGGCCTCAAACACACGCCGGCTGGGTGACCCTGAACAAATCACAGATCGTACGATTGGAAGTTGAAATCATCAGAGTTGGAAAGGACCTTCGTGCCCGCCTCATTCGTACAGGACAGAAATGTCCAGTACAGCATCACTTAACCCCTTAGTGCCCAAGGTGTTTCTCCTGTTACAAGTTTCAGAGAAGGTACTGATTTGCATCAGTAGGAAGTTCACTAGGTTCACTCCCCACCTTTACAAAGCAATCCCCTCTCAACAACCCACCAACTTGGGATGAAACTATTTTATATTTGAGAGGAAACCTTGTTTAATAGAAAGCAGTTGACTTAGAATCAGAAGTCAAGTCGACAAATATTTATTTATTCAGCACATACTGTGGTCCTGGGCCCTAAACTAAATAAATAAGCCTTGGTGAGACAAATGCATGCAAAATGAAAGACAGTCTCTCACCTCAAGGAGCTTCCATTCTTAGGATCTGAGTTTAGATCTTAGCTCTTCCATGCACTACAAAAGCCATTCTGTCTCTCTCTCTCTCTCTCTCTCTCTCTCTCTCTCTCTCTCTCT
>NW_025365644.1:0-2934 GCF_016433145.1 Gracilinanus agilis | reverse complement strand
AATCACTGCAGATAGCATAAAAGACCTGGAAGCTACTTTCTAAGACATATCCAGAAATTCTATGAACAAACACTACACACAAATAAAGATAGATCTAAATAAATGAAGAAACATTAATTGCTCATGGGCAAGCCAAACCAATAAAATTAAAATGACAATGTTACCTAAATTGATTTACTTATTCATACCAATTAAACTGCCAAGAATTACTTTATACAGAATTCTGGGAAGATGGCGGCTTAGACCAAGTGAATCTTAAAACCTCCACGCCCTTACACACTGAGATAGAAAATAATGCACTTAGAGAAGAAAGAGGACCAAATCTAATAATGTGACAGAGCAGGGGGAACCCTACTGCAACACAACTAAAGAGGTACTCCAAGAAAAAGGCTTCAATTCTTGAACTGTTGGGTGTGAGGATATAGAAGGGGAATTCCAGGATGTCTCCCCCACATGCTGTGCAGAGTCTCCAGCAGCTCTGGAAATCTCAGGGCAGGTGGGCGTACTGGCCCTGGGGGAGAGAGGGTCTTGCTGGCCTCAGACTTGGGGAGTTGAACACAGGCACTGGAGAGGTGACTGGAGGAGAAAACCAGAGAAACACAGCAAAAACACCTGGAAGATGGTGGCTTAGAGAGAGCCAAACCTCAGACCACAGACAGCTTGGCTTCCTCATGCCAAGATAGAGAATGAAGGGCTTCAAGAGGAAAGAAAACAAGATCAAACACAAGGACAGTGCAGTGGGACCCCACTGCTGGACAGCTCAGCTTTGCTAAAAATGCTCCTTCTTGTTCCCCCATGGTTTTTTTTTCCTTTCCTTTTTCTTTTTTTCTCTTCCTCACCAGGTTTAAGCCTCAGGGCAGATTAAGAAACTAATTCAATCAATACAGGTTTGATAACATCAATTAGACATTGTCTTCAGAGGGCAGAGAAAGAAACTACAAAGCTCCATTGCCAGCTGGGAGAAGATCTTTCATCAAAGATCATTAAATACATCTGCTCAAACTAGAAGAACAAAAAAAAAATATGAGTAAGCAACAGAAAAAGAGAAAAGAAATGACAATTGATAGCTTCTTTCAAGGAAGTGAAAAGAGAGCAAATGAAATAGAAATAGAAGAAGAGGAGTATTTCCAGTGAACTGGACACAGGCTTTGGAAGATCTCAACATTCAATTAACTCAAGAACTTCAGGAACTCAAAAAGCAATCAAGAGAGGCAAGAGAGGCTGAAGACAATTTGAAAAAGGAAATACATGAACTAAAACAGGAAAATAAAATCTTAAAAGCCAGAATTAGACAGCTTGAAAATGAAGCAAAGAAGGCAAAAGATGATCTACAAAAAAAAAAATCAGATCAGAAGGAGGATGACCAAAAATCCAGGGATGAAATTCAGTCTTTAAAAAACAGAACTCAACAACTAGAAGCAAATGACTTTACAAGGCAACAAGATATATTAAACAAAATTTTAAAAATGAAAAATTTGAGGAGAATATGAAACACCACATTGATTCAACCAAAGATCTGGAAAACAGAGCTAGAAGAGACAACTTAAGAATTATTGGTTTACCAGAACATCATGATAAAAAAGATTAGATAGCATCCTATAAGAAATTATCAGAATACATGATTATCAGAGACAATTGCCCTGAAATTTTCGAACAAAAGGGAAAAGTGGAAATTGAGAGAATCCACAGATCACCTCCTACATTTAATTCACAACTGACAACTTCCAGGAATATTATAGCCAAATTCAAAAACTACCAGACAAAGGAAAAAATAATACAGGCTGCTAAAAAGAAGTCATTCAGATATCAGGGAACCACAGTTAGGATAACACAGGATCTGGCTGCATCTACATTGAAGGACTGGAAGGCATGAAACACAATATTCCAGAAAGGAAGAGAACTGGGTCTATAACCAAGAATCAACTATCCAGCAAAACAGACTATATTTTTGCAGGGGAAAGTAGGGTCATTCAATAAAATTGAGGACTTCCAAGCATTCATCAATAAAAAACCAGACTTAAACAGAGAGTTTGCTGCCCAAACATAGAACTCAAGAGAATCACCATAAGGTAATTAAGAAAATGGGGGAAGGGGAAAAAATTCTTTTCTTTAAGGGACCCAATAAGTTCAATCAATTTGTATCCCAAAAAGAAAAGAAGATATTAGCAAATATTAAAAATTTTTATTACCAACAGAGTAACTAGAAGAAGTTTACTTAGAGGTGTTGTAGATAAATTGATAAAGTAGGTTGTACATGTTTAAGATTAGGTATTATTAGGAGGCTTATCAAGGAGAGAGAATCAAAATGTCTGGGAATGCAGAGTTGATAATTATAACTCTGAATGTGAATGGGATAAACTCACCCATAAAACGGAAGCAAATAGCAGAGTGGATTAGAAACCAAAACCCAACCATATGTTGTTTACAAGAAACACATATCAGACAGACAGACAGACATAGAATGAAAATGAGAGGATGGAGCAAAATCTATTGGGCTTCAAATGAGGAAAAGAAGGCAGGGGTTGCTATCATGATCTCTGAAGGAGTCAAAGTAAAAAGAGATAAGGTTAAAAGAGATAGGGAAGGTTAATAAATTAGGCATGCAACTTAAAAAACTAGAAAATGGACAAATTGAAAATCCTCAGATGAAAACTAAATTAGAAATACTAAAAATCAAAGGAGAAATTAATAAAATCGAAAGTAAAAGAACTATTGAATTAATAAATAAGACTAGAAGCTGGTATTTTGATAAAACAGATAAAATAGACAAAGTACTGGTAAATCTAATAAAAAAAGGAAAGAAGAAAACCAAATTAACAGTATCAAAGATGAAAAGGGAGAGCTCACCTCTAATGAAGAGGAAATTAAGGCAATCATTAAAAACTATTTTGTCCAATTATATGGAAATAAATATAGCAATCTAGGTGATATGGA
>NW_025365643.1:0-2733 GCF_016433145.1 Gracilinanus agilis | reverse complement strand
TCTGCTTTGCAGGCTCCTCCTTCTGCCCAGGCTGTTCCCTCTCTTCAAAGGTCTTCACTGCCTCTCTGCCTGCTGAAATCACTTCACATCAGGATTAAGTTCTAATCCCAGCCAGTCAGGGTGTGCCATGGGGCCGCCTAGTCCCAATTCTGGGCTCACCATTTACTCTTCTGAGAAACGGAGGCATCCGTGCGGGTGACCTCAGAATAACCTGCCCAGACACCTCCCATGATGTAGTGGGAGAGGCAGAGGCAGGGACCTGGGTGTGAATCCCACCTTGATCAACTACTGGTTCAGTGACTTGGGAATGACAAGGAATGGGCCTGGGCTTCCTCATCTGTAAAGTGAGGGGATGAACTAGATGACCTGTAAGGTCCCTTCCAACTCTATGATTGGATTCTATTAATTTGTTTTTCCTTCTAAGTGACCTTGGACTTGTCACTTCTCCTGTGGGGCTCAGTTTCTTCTTCTGTAAAATAGGAGGAGCTTAACAGGATGACCTTCATGATCCCTTCCAGCTTTAAACATTTAATTTTATGTGTCCTTCAAGGCTCAAATGCTCTCTCACCTGCGAAGTCTACCCCAATTCCTCTTTACCCTCCACTGCCAAGGTGGAGACCATCACTTCCTTCTTTGAGTGCCTCTTGTCCTCTGTATGGGCTGCCTCGTGTGATCAGGATTTATGGACCCATCCTGCTTCCCTGCTGGGCCCTCAGATGAGATGAGGTGAGAGAGAAGAGCAGAGCCTGCTGGATTGCTGTTTCCTCCTCAGCGTAGCCATGCCTGGGATGTATCAGATGTTCCTGTTTGTTTACTATTGTGCAGCCCTCTGACTTTTCATGGCCCCATTTGGGGTTTTCTTGGCAAAGATCCTAGAGTGGTTTGCCATTTCCTTCTCCAGCTTCTTTTACATATGAGGAAACTGAGGCAGAGAGGGTTCAGTGATTTGCTGAGGGTCTCACCACTGGTCTAGCCTTGGTGCTTTATGCGCTGTGCCGCCTAGCTGCCCCCTAGGCTGGCAGGACACACCTTTGAGTTTAATCTCTCACTTTCTCAAGTCTGGGAAAGCTCGAAAGCACTAAACCACGTCCCAGTTTGTAGCATTTGTGTAGCTCTGAGGGGGAGACGATCAACTGGACAGTGAACAGTCGGTGCTCAGGGTCAGAGCTGGCTTCCCTCCTCGGCTATTTCCAGTGACAGGCGGCCCACGAGGGCCCGTTTGCTTTGGTCTGACCAGACAACCCCACTTAGATCTCATTGGACAGCAGGAAGAGGTTTAGGGTTGTGTCAGGAAATAGGAGGAGAGACAGAGGGAGGGAAGGAGGCCGGGGAGACAGAGACACAGAGACAGACAGGGAGGAGAGACAGAGACAGATAGAGACAGAAAGGCAGAGAGAGCACTTCTGTTTTCATTCTTTCCTTCTCTTTTTGCCATGTGCCTGAAGATTCAGGACTTCCCTGGTGGCATCGCTGGGGGCTCATGGAAGGACATTCCTGCCTAGGAGAGCCTGAGGTAGGTCACAGCAAGTCTCGGTTTTCTCATTCTGCTTTGCTCTTCCTGAGCGTAGGTGACTGCACAGTGATCTCGAGATGGGCCTTTCCAGCCCCAGCAGCCGCCTTGTGGACGTGAGAAGTCTGGCGTCACTCGGCGGTCCTGGTCCCTTTAGCCTGGAGTTGATCCCCAGCTACTACAGTGGTTCTTGAAGGGGAAGATTAGCCCCATCCAGAGGAAGAGACTGAGTCATACTGTGGCTTCTCCGAGGATGTGGACCTCGAGAGACCTGAGACGGGGCCGAGCCAAGGGAAAGGCGAAATGGCCACTCAGGAGTCCCCCCAAATATTTCCTCTGACTTATTGTTTCACATCTGAAGTCTGTTAAAGCTACAAAGTACTGTTCAATGTGATACCAAAAAGGAAAGCAGAAAACCAGATTGACAGCATTAAAGATGAAAATGGAGACCTCACCTCCAATGAAGGGGAAATCAAGGCGATCATTAAAAACTATTTTGCCCAATTATATGGAGATAAATATAGCAATCTGGGTGATGTGGATGAATATTCACAAAAATACAAATTGCCCAGATGAACAGCAGAAGAAATAGAAGACCTAAACAATCCCATCTCAGAAAAAGAAATTGAAGAAGCCATTAAAGAACTCCCTAAGAAAAAATCACCAGGGCCTGATGGATGCACAAGTGAATTCTAACAAACCTTCAAAGAACAACTAATCCTAATACTATACAAATTATTTGATATAATAAGCAAAGAAGGAGTCCTACCAAATTCCTTTTATGACACAATTATGGTACGGATCCCAAAGCCAGGCAGGTCAAAAACAGAGAAAGAAAACTACAGACCAACCTCCTTAATGAACACAGATGCCAAAATCTTCAATAGAACACTAGCAAAAAGACTCCAGCAAGTGATCAAGAAAGGGGATTATAGAACTTTGGTGGATTTATATTAGGAATAAAGGCTAAGTGGGGGTTGAGAAAACTTTTGCCTTAAGAAGGTTTTTAATAACAAAAATGAATTTGTCTCAGTCCTCCCTCTCTTTGGTGTTTCTCTCTGTGTCTTTTCCATCTCCATTCCCTGTATTCCCTTCTCTCTCACCTTCTGATTCTCCCTCCTTCCTTTCCCCTCTTATTCACCCTCTCTCCTCATTTTCCTCGTCATTGCCGTCTTCTCCGTCATCCTTCTCCTTCTGCTCCAGCTGCTGCTGCTGCTTCTGCT
>NW_025365642.1:0-6638 GCF_016433145.1 Gracilinanus agilis | reverse complement strand
ATATATATATATATAATATAGATGGCTCTCTATGAAAGGAAGAGAGATTGATACTGGGAGAATTTTTGGTGATACAGAAAAGAAAGATCAATAAACTTTATTAAAAAAAACAATAGTGACTGCCATATAATACACATTGATTTGTTAAGGGGAAAACCCCATAAAATGATTAATTTTTTTATAACTTAAATCAAGGTGTTCTATAGTTTATTTAATTTCCATCTTGAAAAATGACTGCCTAAGCAAATGAAAGTTCATGGTATTTCATGGAATCCTAGAATAAAGCTAAAGTATCCTAGAGGAGGAAGGACAATTGGCATAATCATTGAAGGGACATTTTTTTAAGCACACAGATGGCATGATGAGACCTGAGGCTACTTGAGACTCAGTCATCTCATTTCCTAGAAGAGTCAAAAGAGGACAGCAGGGTGAAAAACCAAACTCTATGATACACCTGGCTTGGCCTAAGCTCTGTTTTTCAGAGTCTATAATTAACTCAGCATTATAGTGTCAATCCCATCATGCTTTGCTTTGAAACTTTGCTGGGGATGTGCCCAAGACAGTTTGATGAGGGAAAAATACATCAGTAAGAAGATATTTCAATCTTTTCCTTTCTTAGCAAGATACCACCCAAAGCACTAATTGCCATTGTGCTTCCTGGTCAACATTACTGTCTAAAAAGTAATAGAAAAGTAAATGATACTTGGATCCTAGTAAACATTTAGAGCTCAAAGGGTCCTTGGAGATTGCATACAATTAGGTCTCAGATTGATAGGTTTAATGAATTGCATGTAGTAGTTGCAATATTAAATTCACACTGCATATTTATATTGGGCTGAAGCAAATGACCATATTTTATATAATTATAACTTCAAATTCAAATACACATGATTGCTTTAGGGAATTCATTATTGACACTAATCAATGTGGAATTAATTATTTATATCACTTTTCTTATAGTACAAAGAGGTCAGATGACTCCCTCTTTGAGATTTGAACCCAAGTCTTTTAACTCCACAGACAGCCTTTTTACATTATAATCTGTTACATTCCTTGTGCCTGAGCAAAAACCTCATCACAAACCAAATCCCCAGTGAATTCTCCTCCCTTTTCAATGAATTAATTAAAAAACCTTAATCTTTTTATAGACTCAGGCCCATAGAGTAGAGTGCTCTCTGTGGGCACCTGCATGCACCACCCCCTTCACTTCCCCACCAGTTCATTACTAGACAGCAGAGAGCCTCAGGTGGAGCTGCTCCCCTCCTCCTCTCCACCATGCCTGATATTTTTTCAAATGCCCTACCCCTCTGCCCAGCTGCCAATGGGAGCTCACAGAGGGGTGAGGTGGGCGGCTCACAGGTGGCAGAGCTGGAGGGGAGCAGAGCACTCAGGCCTCTCCCCTCCTCCTCTCTATACTCACTGAGGACATTCCTCACTTCCCCCACCCTCCTTCCCAACAGCCAATGGGAGTGCTTCCTCCCTCCCCTGTGTGGGATAAGGTGGGGCATGGCACTAGATTGGGGGGGGGGGGGGAAACCCAGCACTCCATTTCTTTCTTTTTTTTTTTTATTGATTAAAAAAATTTGTCCATGATTACATGATTCATATTCTTTCCCTCCCCTCCTCCCACCCCCTTTGTTATAAAAAATAAAAAGTAAATAAGCTGAGTAGGTGGATGAGAGGAAGGATAAAGGGGAATAGGGGATTATAAGGTAATTTGGGGAGGCCTGAAGGTATGGGAAGGTAAATAGGAGATAGAGGAAATGGGGTATGTAGGAGAGGGCAGCTCAAACAGTTTTATTCCCAGAGGCTTGAGACAGAGGATACAGGGAGGAAATTAGGGCCAGTAAGAAATGTTTAGGTTTGGCTGGAGGGTTTTTCTTGTTAGTTTTTCCAGTCTCTCGAGGGAGGGGTTGAGAGGGCCCCTCCCTGCCAGTCAAACTGATGGCTGGAGGAAGTCTCGGGGAGGTACTTCCTGCCAAAATGGACGCCCCAGTTCTCTCAAGAAATAAAGGAAAATGATTCTTTCCTCTTGACCCTTGTCTTAATTTTCAACACAATGACTCACCACAGGGTTTGAATAGGTAACAAGGGGGTTTATTAATACCAGGGTCAGTCAGAAGGGGGGAGGGGGCTCAGGATTTTCTAACTGCTGCTAGGGAGAGGGGGATGGTGGGGGATGGGTCACGGAGAGGTTAGACAGAGAGTCCGGCTCTCCCAGTCAGGAAGATTTGACTGCCTTTTAAGTAAAGTTTTTATCAAACCTAGGGGTAACTTATTTAAGGATACTCAAATTATCTAAAGAAACTAAAACCCACAATGTTCAACCATCAAGCCCTCCCTTCCAACCAGAACCCAAAGGAAAATCAGGGAAGGGAGGGATGGAGAAGGGAGATCAGGGAGAGGTCCAGAGAAATGAGAGAGGGCCAGATTTCCCCAAACAAAATAAGCACAGGCCAAGGCCGAAGCAATTAGACCAAAGCCAAAAGACCAAAGCAAAAGCCAGAAGGCAAAAGCCTCGTCAGTTGGAACTTCACCTCTATTTATAGCTTTAAGTTCTAACTGACTTTCTGAACATTCTAAGATGTTTAACTGACCTTTTGTGACCGTTAGAAATTACAGAAGCAAAAAGTTTCTGTTAGCCACCTTGCATTACACCTTCCATAGCCAACAAGCAATTCCACTAGGTTTTACATGTGTCATTGATCAAGAGCTATTTCCATATTATTGATATCTGCACTAGGGCCATCATTTAGAGTCAATATCCCCAATCATATCCCCCATCGACCCATGTGATCAAGCAGTAGTTTTTCTTCTGCGTTTCTGCTCCCACAGTTCTTTCTCTGGATGTAGATAGCGTTCTTTCTCAAAAGTCCATCAGAATTGTCCAGGATCATTGCATTGCTGCTAGTAGAGAAATCCATTGCATTTGATTGTGCCACAGTGTATCCATCTCTGTGTACAATGTTCTCCTGGTTTTGCTCCTCTCACTCTGCATCAATTCCTGGAGGTCTTTCCAGTTCACTTGGAATTCCTCCAGTTCATTATTCCTTTCAGCACAATAGTATTCCGTCACCATCATATACCACAATTGTTGAGCCATTCCCCAATTGAGGGGCATCCCCTCATTTTCCAATTTTTTGCCATCACAAAGAGCACAGCTATAAATATTTTTGTACACACATTTTTCTCTATAATCTCTTTGGGGTACAAACCCAGCAGTGGTATGCCTAGATCAAAGGGCAGGCAGTCTTTTAAAGCCCTTTGGGCGTAATTCCAAATTGCCCTCCAGAATGGTCAGACCAGTTCAACTCCACCAGAAATGCATGTGTTCCAATTTTGCCACTTCCCCTCCAAAATTTATCACTTTCCTTTACTGCCATATTGGTCAGTCAGCTGTAAGATGGTACCTCAAGAGTTGTTTTTATTTGCATTTCTCTAATCAGGAGGGATTTAGAACACTTTGTAAAATCAATTTTTAACCTCCATTTAAAAATTTTTTTGAGTTCTGAATTCTTTCCTTCTCTCCCTTCCTTCCAACCTCCCTAAGAAAACAAGCAATTTTATGTGGGTATACACGTGCAGTCATGCAAAAGATATTTCTATATTAGTCATGTTGCGAAAGAAAACACAGAACAAAAACAAACAAGAAAAATAAAGAATGTTTAAAAAAAGGATGCTTCTAACTGCATTCTGGCTCCATCAATTCTTTCTCTGGAGATGAATAACATTCTTTCATTGTAGAAACTTAATTTTTTGAATTGATAAGCATAAGGGATGGGTATTTGATTTCACTGATTGAAATTACTTCCAGATGAGGAAGTGTCTTCTTCTAGTGCAAATCAACAACGTTTTAAAAAAAAACCTCTAACTTTCTGACATATGACTTATCATTTGTTTATATGGGTATATGAGTTGGAGTTTTGGCTTTAAAAGATTGCTCCATTGCAAAAATGGATGATATGGAAATAGGTATAAATGATAACACTTGTATAACCCAAGTGAAAGTGCTTATTGACTCCAGGAGTGGGGAGGGAAAGAAAATGAATCATGGAAACATGGAAAAATACTTTTTAAAAAGAAAAAAATAATTTAAAAAGGAAAAATCATAAAACTCTAACTTTCTGTCATAGTAAGTGGTTAGGATTAGGCAATTGGAGGTAAGTGACTTGCCCATGGTCACGCAGCTAGGAAGTGTCTGAGGTCAAATTTGTACCCAGGATTTCTTGGCTCAATCTACTGTGCTACCTAGCTGCCCCTCAGCAATTTCTCTGCAGCTCATATTCTTAGAGTTGCCCACCGTACTGAGAGGTTGTGAGTTGCCCAGGGCTATACCAACTGGTTTGTGTCGGAGGAAGAACTTGAACCTAGGACTTCTTGGCAAAACAAGGTCATCTCTATCCATCTTATCACACCACATCTCTTTTTATTGATATCTTTGGTTTTTATGTTGCCTTCATTTCCAAATATATCTTTCCTATTCCAACTCAGAGAGCCAAGTCTTGTTACAAAGAAAAAGAAAGAAAGAATTCAGTAAAACTAATAGATTAACTAATTAGACAAAATATAAACATAGCTAATAGATGGAGTTGGGTGGTACAGTGGATTAAACACTAGACTTGGAATTTGGAAGAACTGAATTCAAATCTAGCCTCAAGATACTTACATCTATGTAACATTTAACCTCTATCTACCTCAGTTTCCTCATCTGTAAAATAGAGATAATACTATCAACTACCTCTAAAGATTATTTTGGGGACCAATTAAGGTGATAATTACAAAGCACTTAGTAGATATCTGATACATAGCAAGTGCTATTTAAATATTAAATAATTATTATATAAATGGTAGCCATTGTTATATGGTACTTTAAGGTTTGTAATGCATTTACATATATTATCTCATTTTTATACTCATAGTTGTTGTCCTTCATGCTTGAAGAGGACCAAAATGACGTCACTGGTGATGCTTTTTGACTTGTATATAAATCGGAATTAAGTGAGGCAGAGGTTTTAATCATCAGTCTCACTCTCTCCCCCAGAGTCATGGCAGTCCAGTGGCAAGCCAAGAGTCAGGACCACTGGTGATGGCTCAGGACTCAGTGGATGACTTTGGTGTCTTCCATGTCTAACCGAGTTAAGTGTTACACAGAGCCTGCTTCTGCCACCTTTACAGCTATTGGATCAAATTGTTCTCATCTGCCTTTTCTGCTCAGGAAAGTGTTTACCTGCTTGGAGTAGACAGCCCTCTGCCTCACTGATGGGTTACCACTACTGATTTAGTCCACCCGCTAAAAAGGCTTATTGGGTTTTGGCTGCTATACAAATGACAGCTTCTTGGAGCCACAGATGAGAGCGGGGTGGCAGATGGACACCAGAGGAGGACGAGCAGCCCTGAAAAGGACTCAGCAAGCCCTCACCCCAGAGGTACTTGTCTTCACTGAATGCTCCAGAGACCCCTTATACTCATAGCAATTCTGCAAAGCAGGTGCGGTTATCATATCCATTTTAAAGACAAGACTGAAAAGTTAAAGATAAGAAAAATGTTCAATGAGTTGCCCAGGCTCTCACAACTAGTAAGTGTATGATTTAAGATTTGAACTCAGCTCTTCCTGACACCAAGTTTGCTATCTTAGTTCTCTGTTCCACAGAGATGTCTATATGCAATATTTCATGCCCATCCTCTTTCCACTCCCAAATCCCTTCAAAGAAGAGTGGAAAGGGGGCAGATGGGTAGCTCAGTGGATTGAGAGCCAGGCCTAGAGACGGGAGGTCCTAGGTTCAAATCCGGCCTCAGACACTTCCCAGCTGTGTGACCCTGGGCAAGTCACTTGACCCCCATTGCCTACCCTTACCACTCTTCCATCTATAAGTCAATACACAGAAGTTAAGGGTTTAAAATAAAAAATTTAAAAAATTAAAAAAAGAAGAGTGGAAAGACTCCTTATAAAGACAAAATTGAAACAAGTTTAATGCCAGAAATTTGTCCAATCCACAATAAAACAAATGAGTCAGAGCTCTGAGCCAATGACTCTTTATTACAGGGATCTGGCCTCCTCCAACAAATAGGATCCCAGACCTTCCTCACAGTCTGAAACCCCGACCTTCTCCAGAGTAGAGCATTTATTGCCTTCAGTGTCTGGCCCCATCCTTACATGCCTGGTCAGTCCAGGCATCAGAGAGCAATCTCATTGGTGGATTCCAAACTCTTGGTACCCAGAACCCCCATCACATTGCTACCAAACAGTGGGTGGACATTTAGCAGTTAGCTCTTCTACCCCATCTTTATGCCATGCACTTTACTAACAGGCAGCCTGATTTTCAAACCTCTTATCCAGACAGCCCTGCCTGCCCAAAAATGGTCATGAGGGAAGCGAAACTGTGTGGAAGATTTTTTTCTCTCTCTCTCTCTTTTTAAAAAACCTTTACTTCCATCTTAGAATCAATACTGTGTATTGGATCCAAGGCAGAAGAGTGGTAAGGGCTAGGCAATGGGGGTCAAGTGACTTGCCCAGGATCACCCAGCTAGGAAGTGTCTGAGGTCAGATTTGAACCTAAGACCTCCCGTCTCTAGACCTGGTGCTCAATCTACTGAGCACACTCAGCTGCCCCCTTTTTCTTTCTTTCTTTCTTTCTTTC
>NW_025365641.1:0-3816 GCF_016433145.1 Gracilinanus agilis | reverse complement strand
TGAGGAGACTAAGCTATCACTCTTTGCAGATGATATGATGGTCTACTTAAAAAATCCTAGAGAATCAACTAAAAAGCTAGTGGAAATAAACAACTTTAGCAAAGTTGCAGGATACAAAATGAATGCACATAAATAATTACCATTTCTATATATTTCCAACACATCTCAGCAACAAGAGTTAGAAAGACAAACACCATTTAAATCATCCTAGACAGTATAAAATACTTAAGAATCTATCTGCCAAAGCAAACAGAGGAATTATATGAACAAAACTACAACACACTTTCCAAACAATTAAAACTAGATCTAAACAATTGGAAAAACATTGCTTGCTCATGGGTAGGACGAGCTAACATAATAAAAATGACCATTCTACCCAAATTACTTATCTTATTTAGTGCCATACCTATCAAACTACCAAGAAACTTTTTGCTGAATTAGAAAAAACCATAACAAAGTTCATTTGGAAGAAAAAAAGACCAAGAATATCAAGTGAAATAATGACAAAAATATGAAGGAAGGTGGCCTAGCAGTACGAGATCTTAATCTGTACTATAAAGCAGCAGTCATCAAAACAATATGCTACTAGCTAAGAGATAGAAGGGAGGATCAGTGAAATAGACTTAGGGAAAGTGACCTCAGCAAGACAGTCTATGATAAATCCAAAGAACCCAACTTTTGGGACAAAAATCCACTATTAGACAAAAACTGCTGGGAAAATTGGAAAACAGTATGGGACAGATTGGGTCTAGAGCAGTTAGACTCTCAGGTGTTTTATATTATTAACAGTTATTTTCAATGGGATTTCTCATCCTATTCCTTACTATTGGACTTTCTTGATAGTATAAGGAAATATTGATAATTTAGGTAGGTTTATTTTATATCCTTCAACTTCGCTAAATTTCTTAGTTGTTTCACTTTGATTTTTGGCTGATTCTCTAGAATTCTATAAGTATACCATAATATTATCTTCAAAGACTGATAACCATTTTCCCTCATTGTCTATTTTAAACCTTTCAAATTCTTCCCCTATTCCTATTGCTGGCATTTCACTGAATAGTAGCAACAATATTGCTTTTTCCTAATCTTATTGGGAAGGCTTAAATCTTACCCCCATGTGGTTTTAGTGGTTTTAGATTAATGCTAAAATAAAGTGGTTTTGATAAATGCTATTTATCATTTTGAGGAACATTACACTTATTCCAATAACCTCTAATGTTTTAATAGGAATAAATCTTGTATTTTGTCAAAACCTTTTTTTGCATCTATTGATAGTAGTAGCTTTAATGTAAATAGTTGTCTTTAAATTAGTCAAGAGCTATTTCTAGGCTATTAAGACCATTTCCTCCATTTATTCACTCCTCCACACATGCTATCTAATTGCAATGTGCACAAAATAGCACACTTCAAGTTTGAATTATAAATCTCACTAGTTTACTACCATAGTTGTCAAGTCTCCTTTGCTTTTCTTTCTTAAACCAGGTATGGTAACAGAGAACCTCAAATCTATCTATCTATTCATCTATTTATCTATCTATCTATATACATATATTTTTATATATGTTCCAATTTCCTCCAACTCTAGGTCCTGCTACAGGCCAGTTCCTATCTCTGAAGTTGCTGACCTAGTATATCACCCAGCTGAAAACATCTGTGAGCTGGCTACTTCTAAATCTCATTTCATTAAATGAGCAGCTTTTCAGCCTGCCAACTATTTTTTCAAAGATTATCAGGTTTCACTTTCATGAAAGCTGTTTTGCATATTATTTTTTGTCCTCTGTTATTTTCATCAGTATCTTATAGAGGAAGCCTGGACCCTCAATGACTCACTTTTCGCTTAAAACATAACAACTCTCCCAATTTTTCCCTGCAAATCAAATCCATTTTCAATCATACTTTAGTCTAGAAATGTTTATGTGCTTCTATTTCTTCTTGGTTTTATCCTTTTTAGTAATAAAACTTTCATGGATAAATTAGCTTAAGTACCTGTCATGTCTCCTCTTAAATTTTGGACAAGCCAATGCCCATTTGATGTCACTAAATTATTCTTCTTCATTTCACATTCTTAGGTTGTTAAGAAATAAAATATTACTTTGACTTTTTTGTAATGAAGTATTCCCACACAGGTGAGGCATCACTCCACATTGTTAACAGACACTTGACTCCTCGAATCTATACATTTTCTCCAAAACTGTTCAAATATTGTCTGTATCTATCAAAAGCTTTAATGTCTTAAAAAGTGCCATTGTCCATTATTATAAATCCTACAGTACTAGATATATTTCAGAATAAAAATTTAATTCAATAATGTCTTAAACTCTCTACTAAATTTCTGCTAAAACCATAGTCCAATTGTCTAGTATTCTCATGTGACTTTCTATAGTTAGAAAAGAATCAAACATTAATTAGAACATTGATATTATACTTTTCCATATAGTCTTTAGTCTCCTTAAAATGAATAAAATTTGAAAAACTTATGTTTTCTCTTGTCAACTTGCCCTGAAATCATCTCTCTAGATAGGTAGAATCAAGATATAGATTGATTGATTGATAATAGATAGACAGATAGATATAAAGAGAGGTAGATAGATACAGATACCTATAGATATGTATATTATAAATATAGTTTGTATATATGTATATGTACATATATGTGCCTGTCATTTTTCAATCTTCCTTTTTTTGGTATTAGTGAAACTATATACGTGCTATAGCTAAAAACATTCTCAAGTCTCTTCTCTCTAAAAACAACAGTAACCGCTATTTGGCCCTACTATCCCTTCATACCAAATGTTCAATATCTTAGATATATTTTCTATCTAAAGTTCTAAAAAATGTTTTATTCACTTATTACTTTTACTTATTTTCCTCTTATTCATTTTCAGCCCTTTAAAGTACCTTACTTTTTAGTTATATTTTTTCTTCCATTTCTTTTTCTGAATTATGATATATTTAACTCTCCCTTAAATATTTTAGATATGAATTGAGGTTCTATCCCAAACTTTATTCTCATCTCTCATTATATTCATTCATATTTGATGGTTTCATCATTTTTGTGGGTTTAATTATTATCTTCTTATAGATGACCCTTAGTTTTGAATAGCCAATCTAAACCTTACTCATTTTCTTCAGTAGCACAGAATCTTGGTTAATATAAACTAGCACATATTAAAGCAAGCAGAAATAGAATAACAAATTATAAAGAGACGATAATGCTTAAAACATTTGTAAGGACAAGACATCTGATCAATGTAATTGCCAACAATGTCTCTAGAGTATATATAATGATGTGTGTTATGTAACAAAGAGGAGATGAATGCAAAGTACTTCAAAAAGAGACATTTTTTACATGCCCACTTTGTGCCATTTGCTTTATGACAGTTATTTCTTAAAATTTATTTATTTTGTCATTTTTTCTCCTGATTAATAGGGGATAGGTAAATAGAGTAATTAGCAATATTGAAACCACCTTCCAAAAAAGAGGGCCATTAAAACATTTTAAATGTGCCAAAGAGAACAGAAAAATTGTTAGAAAGCAGAATAGACAGGGGCAGCTGGGAAGCTCAGTGGATTGAAATTCAGACCTAGAGACGGGAGGTTCTAGGTTCAAATCCAGCCTCAGACACTCTTCACAGCTGTGTGACCCTGAGCAAGTCACTTGAACCCCATTGCCTAACCTTACCACTCTTCTGTTATTGGCTCCAAGACAAAAGGTAAGGGTTTATAAAAAGATAATAGAATAATAGGATTTCTAATGACCCCCATTGCCCATCCTTACCACCCCCCCACCTATGAGCCAATGCACAGAAATTTAAA
>NW_025365640.1:0-4082 GCF_016433145.1 Gracilinanus agilis | reverse complement strand
ACCTTGGTCAGCTAAAGGATTTTAGTATTCATGCTTTGCAGTTTTTTCATCTCCTTTTTTTTAACATCCACCCCTCTTTAAGGAAACCTTATTTATTCCAACTACATAGTACCTTATGCAATGGAGAACCCTTGGGGACTTTACTGGTTTTATTCTGTTTATTTTCCATAATAAAAAAGGACTTAGTTGAAAATAATGCTTTTGTTCCCTAAATATAGAAAAATCTCTACTTTCTCTCCTAATATTTTTTGGGAAAATCCCTGGGTCTTTCTAGCTTGTTTGGTGCTTCTGCTCTAGTTGCTGTTGTTGAGGAGTCTCTCAGTGGTAGCTGTGGTACTAGTCTGTTACTACTGAGGAATTCAAATAATTAAAGGATCCTCAAACAATTCCAATACCATGATGGAAAAAAAAAATTGTAAGACACAATGTCCTTTGATTTTATTGTAGAAATCAATCAAACTGGATTAGGATTAAATAAGAAGTCAATGCAAGGCAATAGTACTATTAATAAATATATTATAATAATGATTATTATTTTGAAATAATGGATAACATCTAACTAATCAACACTGCATTCAATAAGTTAAGTATTTATTAAATTTTAATTTATTAAATATTTAATTTGATTTGATTAAGTTTTATTAATTATTAATTTTATTTTATTGTTTTATTAATTATTATTAATTTTATTTTATTAAGTTTTCTTTCTTTGATTTGATTAAATTCAATTGATCCTATTAAATTATGTTTAATTTTATTTATTATTTTCCTTAATTTTTATTTTTAAATTGCTTGCAGTTTTACTTTGCTCTTTAGATGGCGCTATGCTGGCATGTGCTGGCTCTTGTGCACCTTTAGCCACAGCAGGAAGTACAAAGCCTCAACCCCCTGCTGGGAAGCTAGAGAGGTCTGAGGTCAGGGTCCAGCAGGTGGCTCTGGAGATCCCTGGTGTGGGCTGGCCCTTCCGTCCCCATCGTCATAGCCCGGACTATGGAAGCCCCCCTGGGTTAGGCTCAAGTGGGCTTGCTGTTGTTACAGGGTTGGGGTTGGATAGTGTGGATAGTGTGGGTGGGGACCAGGAGCACTTGCTAGGATTTTGCCCCATGAGATGCTCTGTAGGAGGTGCCTTAGCAAGAGGCTGAATTTGGTTGGAATCACACTGGGCCCCATGCTGTGAAGAGGGGAAGCTGCTTGAGGGGGAGGGGAGCTAAGAAAAAAAAACTAGTCAATTCTGCTCTGCGCATGCTCTCTGTGAGGGGGGCCCCGCCCTACCACAGAAGGAACGTTTAATAGTTAGCTAATGTTCACAAACAAGGCATTTAGTTAAGATTTTAGAGTAAGATCAGAAGTTACAGAACATCATCTCCCGTCACTCACTACCCTAGAGTGCCTTCTCCCAAGGGAGAGAGCACAAAATTGGAGTATGGAGGTAGAGAAGAGGTAGGTAGCCATGACAACCCATGCCTTCCCTATTTTTTTCTAAATCCTTACCTTCTATCTTAAATCAATACTATGTATTGGCTCCAAGGAAGAAGATGGATAAGGGCTAGCCAATGGGGGAGGGGGGTAAGGGGAGAGGCGTTAAGTGACTTTCCCAGGGTCACGCAGCTAAGAAGTGTCTGAGGCTACATTTGAACCCAGGACCTCCTATCTCTTGACCTGGCCTCTACCCGCTGAGCTACCTCACTGTCCCTATGTCTTCAGTATTAGAGCATCTCCAATTCCCTTCTCTTTTTTCTTTGAGTTCTCATACCCCAGATGCGCGGTTGAGCTGGACTCCCATGGCTTGAACCTCTTCACAATTCGATTCCGGAATGTCAAGTCTAATTCTCTCTTGATTCTTTATTTGCTCCCACTTCTTTCACTGATGAGCCTGCTACTCCCTTCCAGTTAGAATGTCTCTTATCAGAGGAGCATTTCTTGTGGAAGGTACCGGGGCTTCTCTTGGGAGTCAGCAGAAATAGCGGAATCCCTTCCCTTCACTCCAAATACATATTGTTATCTAGTAGACAGAGAGAGGATACATTCCACAAAGTGGCTTCCCAATTGGTCTATTTTTTTTAAAGCTTTGTAAGCTTGTTTTTTCAGAGCCAGCAGGACTAGTGTTATTCTTCAGTCTAAACAAGAAGCTGAATCTCTAATTTTTGTCAGAAAGATGAAAACATGTCCTTGCACCTTGAAGCATTATGTTGTTACTGCCATCTACCTTAATTCTGCCATTTTATCAGCTGGATTTGGGGTGGGAAATGATTTGCTCAGGGACTAACTGCCCTGATCCAATACATAACTTTGCATGTTTTAAAAAATGTATTCAGATATAATTTGCATTTATGTATATGTGTATACATTGTTTCCCCTCATAAAATGTATGCTTTATGGCAGGAATTGTTTAGGTTTATCCTTCTCACATTTATGTGTATGTATATACATTTGTATACATATATGTAGAAATTTATATGTGTGTGCACATGTGCTTCTGGTTCTTTAACTTTGCTACCATGTGTCATTGCATACACCTGAATATATACACATGTGTATATTTATATATTTCTCTTGATATACACATAAAGAGGAAGGAGGGAGAAGGAAAAAATGGATAAATATGGCAGAGCATAGTGGGAAAGAGTGAAAGGCTAGAAATTGGGTATCCAAACAATTTTTAAAAAGCTATTGAAGCATTTTTAATGTAAATAAAAGAACAAAAAAGATAAAAAATGAGGCAAAGATAATACAGTTTTTAAAAATTATACATTGAATTTTTATATATTTTAAGAGAAAATCAAACTGTTAAACACAACAGTTGGAGTTTTATGTATGATTTTTTAAATATATTTTATCTCATCCATGGAAATGTTCATTTTATTTGGTGTTTATTAAATTCAGAATGCTAAAAAAAAGCAAACTAAAAGAAATTGTCCCAGCTGCTCTCTAGGATGAAACCCTTTCTTTTACATCAATATTTTCCAAATGAAGTTATTTCCCTGTTTTATAAAATAATGTGTCCTAAGAAGATTCAAATATATAGGTAACCCATATGGAAACAAAAAGATGTATTTGCTATTTAAGTAAGCCGTAACCTATTGCCAATAGCACAATTCAAGAAATGATAGGGAATATTTAAACATAAATGATGAGAAATGACTAAAACATGAGTTGAATTGCTCACATTGCTAGAGTCAGGGATAAAAGATAAAGCTATAGTATCACTGATGACAATATAAAGAGGGAACATATAGACTTTCACAAATATTCTATATTAATCATATCTTTACAGTCACATAATTGACTAAAAGTTAAAAAGAATGTAAAATGCTTTTAAAAAAGAATTAGTAGAAGCATAGCTAAGTGGTTCAGTGGACAGAGAGCCAGGCCTGGAGACAAGAGGTCCTTGGTTCAAATCTGACCGCAGAACCTTTCTAGCTGTGTGACCCCGATCAAATCACTTAATTCCCATTGCCTAGCCCTTACCATTCATTTGCCTTGGAACCAATACTTAGCATTGATTCTAAGACAGTACAGGTTTAAAAAAAAGAATTAGTTGAGCAAAATGTATTCTTAAAAATGTTTTTTTCAACTTGGAAGTGAAAAATATGTATTATGATGTGTGTATATATACATATATAGAGAATATATATGTGCATATATACATAAAAGGGTTTAGAAGACTCCTTGATGAATGTAATCACAGTGATAATTCTGCTTAATGACTTTTGGATTATTACAGTCAATGTAAGCAATACAGAGGGAGAGACATGTTTGCAAGTTTTTCTGCTATTCTTTTGGAGAACGTTCTAAAGAGAATGTAGAGTGGAAAGGGTGAGTCCGACCAGATGTCCCTGTTTGCAAAAGATATTGTGATGATATTAAGCTCCAGAATATTCCAAGCCTTTTTCAATGAAATGAATATATTTTCAAAAGAGATTGGCCTAATAATACATAATGGAGAAATTGAACCGTTAGAAAATGCCTATAAAAGATTTGGAGCTGGAAAGAACTTTGGAACTTATAATTATGAGTTCATACATTTTAATGGAGAGAGAGAGACAGAGAGAGAGAGAGAGAGAGAGAGAGAGAGACAGAGA
>NW_025365639.1:0-1780 GCF_016433145.1 Gracilinanus agilis | reverse complement strand
GCAGTCTGCTGTTAGTTTAGCTGCTAGTGTAGTTCTCTCTATTCCTGTACTCTTGGGTAGAGACTCTAAAATCTTTAGATTTAGTTTACCCATTCCCTTTCCATTCCTATCCCAATATTTATTAAATATCTTAACTACAATACTCTCTTCTTGTTAATTCCTTGTCCAGATACCCTAATTGACCATAGAAGAATCCACTGTGTATCCCAGCTAACTCCCTGGTGTTAACCATCTTAACTGTCATCCTTACCCATTCAATCTACCCACTGTGTTTATTTGTTGATTCAATCCCCAGGGAGACCAGCCAGTTACATCTATTAACCCACTGTTCCCTAGTTACCTATTTCATTTAATTTACCTATTTCAATACAGATTGGTTTGGTCTAGTATCTAACAATTTCTTTCTCATTAAAGTATCTGACTCCTTAATATACCTTGGCAGAAGTACTGATACCATCAGCTGCCATTCCCCTATGCATCAGCATCCATGTAAATTATTATCATGTATGCTTCTATAAGCTCTTTCCCTGACTTTCTCTACATACACCCATAGACATCCCTCCGCCTATTATTGGTGACTAGAATTCCACATTATATTCCTTTGGGTTAAGGAATTAAACCTTATTAAAATTTAATATAATGAGTGCATAAGCAATTATCAATTACTAACTTGAAGATGAATTTAGTTTATTGATCAATCAATAAACATTTATTAAGTGCTTACAATGTGCCTGTTACTTTGCCAAATGATGGGATGAAGATTAAAAGAAGTTGTTAAAGAGCCAAATCCAAAGCATAGGAAATCTGGTGCTTTGGAGGTAGGGATGGTGCATAAGGAAGAAAAGGAGCCCTGAAAGGAAAGTGAAGATGATGAAACAATTTACCCGCTCCATATTTTGCTTAAAGCATGGGTTATAATGAATTCAACATGATTAGAAATGATTGAACAACAAATTATGTGGTAGTGCTATAAAGCTTGCAAAGTATTTCACAAACATTCTTTTATTCATGACTCTCAAGAACCCTGTGAAGTATTATAGGTACTAATATCTTCATTTTGCAAATAAAGAGACTAATGATCTGAGATATCAAATGACTTTTCTATGAAGACTCAACTAGTAAGTATCATAGGCTGAATTTGATGTTGGCTCTTCTGGGGCTAAATCTAGCATTCTATCTACTTGGACAAACTTTCTCTATTGTTCTTTCTCTAATTCAGAGGGAAAATTTCCTCTGAGGCTTCTGTGTGTTTTGCAATAAGTGAGTGAGAAAATCAGACTCACTGTTCCTTTTATATATCTTCCGATATGCTTTGCCTTTAAGGTACCAATGGACAAATCTGGAACTACAGCAAGAGTACATTGTCCACAACCTTCTCCATTTGGGCCCATAATATAGTACTTCATATATAGTAGGGGCTTATTAAGAGTTCATTGAGTAGAACTGGTTTTCTATGGACTACTCTTATAGACAAGAAAAGGAGAATAAGAATATTCCAATATTCCCATGGATCTATGATTTCATCAATGCCTCTGGAAATCAAACCATTCATGCCTTCTCAATTGATAAGCCTCTTGCTCATGTCATCCTATAGGCTCTTCTAGGTCTTTAACATCATGAAGGAACCAAAGGAGCACATGAGCTATATACCTGCTCATTCCTTCCCTTGCTATATGACTGGCCCATCTCCTTTTCTATGTAGATATAGATATAGATATATGTGTGATGTATCATTTTTCTATTTGCCTTTGTTTATATATATATATATATATATATGTCT
>NW_025365638.1:0-1138 GCF_016433145.1 Gracilinanus agilis | reverse complement strand
AGTTTCTCTGTGCCCAGTAGGTACTTCATTAATGTTTGTTGACTTTCCTCACCTATAAAATAAGAAAGATATTCTCTGAGCACCTTTTTGGCTCTAAGATTCCAGGAACTTTGCACAAAGCCTCTGTACACAGATGATGCTTCCCAGATGTTTAATAAGTTTCCTCCTCTGTAAAATGAGGGGTTGGACTATAGGACCTCAAAGTCCCATTCAGCTCTAGAGCTACCAAGCCATGATGTATAGAGATCCTGCTCTATAACCAGAGACTAATCTGAGTGGCCTGGGTGGTCTTCGGATGCAAAGAATGAAACAGATTGGAAGCACGGCTTGTTAGCTCATAGTACTCCAAGATATACTGGAGTCGCCACTTCATTATAAAGGAAATTAAAGATCCCCTTCCCTCAAAAACCCAAGAAAGTTTCCCACAGTTACAGAGAGCAAGATTTTTACTATAGTCAAAACAAAAGCCTTAGAAGCCTCCAGGCGTAGACAAAAACCTATGCTAAACTATAAACTGTATGTGTTATCTTTAAGTGGAGCCTCGGACATCTCCCTTAGGTCGGAAAGCCCCATCAGTTTCTCAGCCTTGATGGTATTAAACAATTTTTGAGCCTCATATATTTTACTTTAATTCTGGGCAAAATGCCCTACCAAGGGTGCGACCTTGGCCATACCAGCCATCTGTGTTCTCGGGCAAAGGGGAACAGAGTTAGCCCCCCTCCTGCTGGAGTGCTGAGAGCCCAAAGCTTTTTCAATAAGACTATAATGCATTTTGAAGGAAGGTGAGAATTATGAAAGGAATCAAAAGAGGAATCTTGGATTTTTATCTATTCTCTTATTGGCTTCCCACAATCATGGTCTCCATGGTCAGCATCACTCAATGTCCTTTGTGTAATATATGCTTAATCCATTTCCCTAAGTACATAACTGAATTAAGACTCTATACCAGAGGGACACAGCTTGGTTCCAGCACACAACCAGATACACCCCTCCCCCAGGAAGTTATAATTCGTTCCTGTAGAGTGACTTGAGCACTGCCTGTCCAGATCTCAATGCCAAGTGTCTACACTGCCCAGAGCAGCACCCGCTCACTAGGGAGGGTAGACAAGGCCAGGCTGGCAGGGTCTTTAGAATGATT
>NW_025365637.1:0-1314 GCF_016433145.1 Gracilinanus agilis | reverse complement strand
GATGATTCTTAGGGTGACGATGTGGTTGGTGCACGATCTGTGCTGACGAAACCCTGCTTGTTCTATTCTCAGTTTCTTGTCTAAGGCCTCCTTCAGTCTTTCTAAGATTACTCTGGTCAGGATTTTGCTGGGAGCAGATAGAAGCATGATTCCTCCCCAGTTGCTGCATTGGGATAGGTCACCTTTCTTGGGTAGCTTCACTAGGTAGCCTAGTTTCCAGTCTGTCAGGACTTGTTCCTGTTCCCAGATCTTCTGCAGGAGGGGTTGTAGCATCTCCTCTGATATTTCTGGGTCTGCCTTGAGTGCCTCATCGGGGATGCCTTCAGGACTTGCAGCCTTACCATTTTTCATGGTCTTGATGGCTTTGATGATCTCAACTTTGGTAGGTGGGCCCGTGTTCACCTGAAGCAGTTCAGTGGCTGGTGGTATGTCCGGAACAGTTGGTGGAGGCGGTCAGTTCAGGATTTCTTTGAAATGCTCTGCCCATTGGGCTCTCTGCCCTGCATCGCTTGTTATTGTCTTGCCAGTCTTGTCCTTCACTGGCTTGCTAGGGTTGTAGTTCTTTCCCGATAGAATTCTTGTTATTTCGTATAGCCTCTTCATGTTCCCCTGCCCAGCTGCTGTTTCTGCTTCTTCAGTCATATCGTGAATGAACCGTCTCTTGTCATATCTTGTGCTCTTCTTGACCTGATGGTTAATTTCCCAGTACCGTGTTCGAAGTTCTTCTTTCTCCTGTTGGTCTTGGCACTGGCTGATCTTCTGTTTCAAATCTCTTCTCTGTTGTATCTTGGCCCATGTCTCTTGTGTTAACCATTCCTTGCGCTTTCTCTCTCTCTTTCTCAGGACTTCTGCGCAGGTGGTCTTCCAGGTCTGCTGGAGTTTGGTCCAGTGGTTTTCAACTGTCTCTCCCATGAGTCCTGTCAAGGCCGTGAATTGAATTGACTTGTTGGGCATTTAGTTCTTTTTGTGAAAATTTTGTATTTTCTTTAATGTGTTATTGCATTTATAACTCCATTGTTCTACCTCATTTGTACTCACACTGTGGATCAGGGCTAAGCTAAGAGGAAATGCATCTAAATTCTTGGGTAAGAACCTTTATATTCTACCCCTCCTTAAGTGACATGAATTGCAACATACGCACACATAATTTTTTTCTCATTGTCACTGATTATAGGATAGATAGATAGATAGATAGATATGTCTTGAAATTTTAGCATATTTTTTATAATTACATGTGCAATTTTTGTATTTGTCCTAAGCACATGTCATTTATCTAAATTGAAAGAGTTTTTGATTATTAGATTAGTGTAGGTT
>NW_025365636.1:0-2895 GCF_016433145.1 Gracilinanus agilis | reverse complement strand
GCGGGGATCTGAGGTGAGGTTCTGGGATCCTGCGTGAGTCGCCAATTGTAGGTTTTAAAATTAATATTTAATGCCACCAAAGTAGGATATTTATAAGGATTTATTCATATTAACTTAGAGAGCTAGAGAGACCCGGGGAGCCTTTCCCACTCACCCCACGTGGAAGAGAGGCTCCGCCCACCAGGACAGGTCAGCACTCCATTCACGTGCAAGAGAGGGGGCGTGGCACAGCAAACCCTAATTAAATACTGACCACATAACAGGCATCTATATGCCAGGCACAAGGAATTGTGGGTGATACAGAAAGGAAGTTTGGGTAATGTAGTTCCAGGGGTTCAAGATTTTCCAACTATACAGAGGTAACGAAGAAAGAAAGGAAGGAAGGAAGAAAGGAAAGAACGAAGGAATGAAGAGAAGAAAGAAACAATGAAAAAGAAAGAAAGGAAGGAAGGAAAGAAGGAAGGAAGAAAGGAAAAGAAAATCTGTATAAAGGGGGAAAAAGAAAGGGGGACCTTTGGAAATAAAAAATATCACAGACTGGTAAAAATTGTCAACAGAGCATCAGACCTCTAATGACCCTTCTAACTCTGCAACTCTTTTGGAGTTCATTGTAGTGGTCATCAGGGAGCTAGTTGTGGCCATAGTTCACACAGCACCAGGCCCTGAGTCAGGAAGACTCATCTTCATTAGTTCAAATCAGGCCTCTGTTACTTAGTAGCTGTGTGACCCTGGGAATGTCACTTAACCCTGTTTGCCTCAGTTTACTCTTCTGTCAAATGAGTTAGAGAAGGAAATGATAAATTACTCTAGAATCTTTACCATGAAAGCCCCAAATGGGGTCATGAAGAATTGGATAAGACTAAAAAAATGACTAAACAAATAAGTAGTGGTGACCACAGAAGGTCATGCACTCTATCTCAAATGAGAGGCAGCAAAGTATATTGGACTTGATACCAAGAAGACCAAGTATCCCATCTCTGATACTGGATATGTGACCAATGGTAAGTCTCATAACCATCTAACTTTCCTCATATGTAAAATAAGGGGGCTGGGTCTGATGACTTTGGACATTTGATCTGAAATCAGGAATACTTTGGTTCAAATCCCGCCTCAAACATTTCCTGGCTATGTGGCACTGAGCAAGTCTGAGCAAGTCTTTCAAGTTACTCTTTGTGCCTGTTTCCTCATCTGTCAAATGAGAAGGTTCTCTGAGGCTCTTTCCAGTTCTAAATCTATGACTATGACCACTAATATGTCATCCAACTCTTAATCTATAATGTTATGAATTTTTTCACATGATTCTCAATCTATCACTCTCTTGCTCAAGCATCTTCAGTGGCTCTCTAGCAAATATAGGATAAAAATTCTAATTCTTGAGGCATTTAGGGTTCTTCTTAACCTGGTTTACAAATCTACCCTTGTTATCTTATCTCCCAAAACTACCCTTCAGTGGACTCTACCTTCTAAGGAAATTGAATTGTTCTAATCCGGAGGGACTTATGAGAAAGAACCCTCTCCACATCCAGAGAAAGAACTGTGGGAGTAGAAATGCAAAAGAGAAACATAGGATTGATCACATGTTTCAATAGGTCTATGCCTGGGGATGTTGCCTTTAACTGATCACTCTATTGCAAATGTTAATAACATGTAAATATGTTTTAAACACTTATACATGTATAACCCAGTGGAATTGCTAGTCAGCTCCAGGAGAGGGGAGGGAAAAGAGAGGGAAAGAACATGAACCATGGAAAAATATTCTTAATTTATTAGTTGTTTTTAAAGATAACTCGAATTGTTCTTAGAAGTTAACATGTCATCTCCCACTACCATATAATTGGACCCTTTCTGTCCTGTTCCAGGAATGCTCTCCCCTCCTTTTCTCCACCTTTCATAAGCTTTGTCTTCCATAAAGGCCCAAGGTAAAGATCTCCTTCATGGCAAACTTCCCTGATCAAGATCCTGCCCTCCCACACCCAACTATAAATATTTTATCCTTCCTCAATTTTACCTAGACTATTTTATCTGCACTTCCTCTTTGCCCTATCAGAGAATTACCTTTTTCATAATTTATTACCACACCCCCTTTGATGTCATTAAAGGCTTTGAAGGCCCAAAAGTCTTAGTGCAATTTTAAATTCTAGTTGTTGCCCTCTTAAGCTATTCATGCTACTAAACACTGCACCAAGGTTTTTGTTTTTAAATCAAAAATATTTTATTTTCTCAATTACATATAATAATGATTTTCAACATATAGTTTCCAAAATTCCAAGATCAAAACCATCTCTCTCCCTCCCTTTCCTCCCCAACTCAGAGATGGTAAACAATTTGATTTGGGCCATACGTATATTATCATGAAAAACACACTTCCATAGTGGTGATTGTTGTAGCAGCACACTCAAACAAAACCAAAACTCCCAAATAAAACCATAAATACGCGGATGTGGAAGACAGTCTGCTTTGATCTGCAGCCTTCTGGCTCCAAAAATTCCTTCTCTAGATGCACCAAGGTTTTTGGGACACCTTGTATTTTAGCTTTATTAGCTCTAACCCCATCACCATGCCTTCTAGGTGTAAAATGTGGAATGAATGAATTCTGCATTTTCATCTTTTAAATAATCCACAAATGCAAAATTATAGCATCCATTCAACATACTTAGATTAAGCACCTACTATGTGCAGAGCATTGTGGATAGACAGTGGAGGTGATGCAAAGTTCAAAGAAGACACAGTTCGTTTGTCCTTAATCAAGCTCACAGTCAAATTTCTAGCTTCTGTAAAAACACATCCCTCACATGTATGTAATGCACAAAATCTGATAATGTGGAGTTTTTTCTTGTTTAAATCATTTCATATTGGCCCCAAATTATAGTAACTGTAGTTGCTACCCTCATAAAA
>NW_025365635.1:0-13620 GCF_016433145.1 Gracilinanus agilis | reverse complement strand
ACAAATCTGGTTTGAGACACTCGTAACCCTCAGTTTCCTTACCTATTCAATAGTGCTAATAAGTGCATCTACATACAGATAATATCTATAAAGAACTTATCACAGTGCCTGGCAGAAGAACAGTAAGGGTAAGGCAATGAGGGTTAGGTGATTTGCCAAAGTTCACCTAGCTATGAAGCATTTGAGGTCAGTTTTGAATCATCTAGGACCTCCAGTCAACAGGCCTGGTGCTCTATCCCCTGAACCACCTCGACTTCTGGATAAAATGGCCCCAGAATAGAAGTAAGACTCTACCTCTCCTATCTACCAACCAATATAGTGCCTCAAAAGGACAAAGCCGAAATCAGATGAGCAAAGGTGCTCTACTGTAGGGAACAGCATTGAAAGTAGATAGAGTTTTGGGCATTTCCATACTAAAAACAAGACAAAATTACTCCTGCCAAAATGTGAGCTCACTCCCTTTGTTTTTAAGTCACCTCTCATTGACCTGAAGGTCATTTATCACTGAGATATGCAGGTATAAACAAACCCTTAGGAAAAGGAAGTTGAGAACAATGAGATGGGAAACTGATCCCACAGGCACTACCTCCCTGCGTGGTGCCAGGAAAATTACGAAACTATGATTGGTTACTGACATTTGACATGTGAGAGTTAGTGGGTGGAGAAAACTTTGTGTAAGGGGATACCCAGCAGGAAGTAAGCATCTTTTTCTGGCTGGAACTTGGAACCTGAAAGAACCCTTGGAGGCTGTGATCTTCAATCCATCATGGCAGCCAATAGAGTAGTAAGCTAAACAATTCTCCACCTCTTTCCTACCTTTCCCTCTCTTTACTATTGTTACTTTGATGTAATACAGTTATTAAAGCTACTAGCAGCTTCATAATTTAATTTTAACTAATACAGGGGAAAGAACAATGAACCTATTGTCAAGAAGACCTGGGTTCAAATCTCTTTTTGAATTCTCCATTTCTCAGCCTTTTCATCTATAAAACTAGTACAATTTGTAAACATTAAAGCCTGGAGAAGTCTATACTATGATGATGTGCCATTCTTTCTAACCTATAGGTGTTTGCTCACCCCTACCTGTCATCTTCTATCTCCCCCCATTTTCTTTTTTTTTAAAACCCTCACCTTCTATCTTAGAATCCATACTGCTTCCAAGGCAGAAGAGTGGTAAAGGCTATGTGACTGGGGTTAAGTGACTTGTCCAGGGTCACAAAGCTAGGAAGTATCTGAGGATAGATTTAAACCCAAGACCTTCCATCTCTAGACCTGGCTCTCAATCCACTGATACATGTAGCTGCCTCTCTTAGTATGACTTCTAAGACATGAAAGCAGTAGAGCTAGGCAGTAGGGGTTAAGTGACTTGTCCAGTGTCACACAGCTAGGAAGTGTCTGAGGCTGGACCCTAACCCAGGATCTCCTGTCTTCAGGCTTGGGTCTTTCTCTGAAGTCTACAAACGCTTCTAGTCCTCTCCCATATCAAGCAACAATCATCCTTCAACAGACCCTACCATCCCTACAACTAATACATATTATCTCTTCCCACTTTCACATCCAAATGCCTAGAAAGGAGTGTTTCCTACCAGATTGTATTCCTCTGGATTTCTCCATGGTGATCTAGAAACCCCATCATTCTGGAGTATCACTTTGGCTTTGGAGCGCACACTTTGGAAAAACCCTCAGTCCTTGGGGACCCTCCCTGTGACCAGACAGCTCCTCTATCTCTGCCACTATTCATGCTAATGACTGCTAATCTTTTTCCTTTTGTCCCAGGAATCTCTTTGATTCTGGTCCCTTCCAACCTGGCAGATCTGGATTGCACCCATTCAATGTGAGCCTGACTCTCCCCTGGCCAGGCCTTTTTCTGGTCTTCCTTCTACTTTCTCTTTCACTTGCTGATCACATAGAGTCCCCCCAAATCTCCAAATTCACCCCAATCTCTTTCCTAAGCACCAATCCTGCCGAGCCACTACCTGCCTGCTGGCCACCTTATCAGAATGATCCCTGGCCAGATTCAAGTCAACATGGACAAAAGGGAGCCAGCCCATGCTTTCCCTCAAACTCTTCCCTCCTCAGTAATTACAATATTCCTTTTTCCTCACCCTTCACCTTATGTCAGTTACTATGTTTTGTCAGTATTGCCTCTGCAGCATTGATTACTAAAAGGTTGTTGAATTGAGAGGGAAACTGAGGCCCAGATGGGGGAAGCCAATTCCCGAAGGTCCCCCAAAGCTCCAAGAGGACTCATCAGTGATCTCAGAATATATTGCTCCAATATCTAACATAGACAGCATCTTGGCCAAGATCATACACTTATTAAGTAGCAGAAATGGGATTTGAATCCTGGGCAGCTGGGGTGTGATGGGTTTGGAATAAGTTTCAGTTGGGTTCCTCTAAGTGTGAGTTTAATGAACTCTTTTGGAGCCTTGGTTTCCTCATCCTTAAAAGTAGGGCTTAACTGAGATTGAAAGTCCCATCTATTCTCTGACTACAAATCCATAATTCTTTTTATTACCCTGTGCTCTGGATGTCTCCTCTTCCTTGGGACCTTGAGAACTCTCTTTAGCACAGCCCACTGAGCCACCAGAAAAAAGTAGTTTGTGAGATGGGAAATTGTCCTCAGGCCCTTTAATAGTGGTAGTGAAGGGAGATCCTAGATTGGAAAGGAAGAGAATTCACCATATTTTAAATGGTACCTTCTCTGTTAGTTGGTTTCCATCTTCCCTTGAATTACACTGATTGGTTGTTTTTAGTTTCCACCAAATTCAGGACTGATTCATTTCATGAACCATCCAGCCAGAGTTTCTTGCCAACCTCTGCTTTATTTTATTAGCAGCTGCCCAAGAGATAGTACTTTTAGATATTCCCACAATTCTCTGAGGGGATTGTCATTTCCTTCACCCCTAGATCAAATGGATCCTTTTGACTTTTGAAAAACTTGAGGCCAGAGAGGTTTAAGTGACTTGTCCAAGCACACAGTGATAGAAGTCAAAGGCAGGATTGAAACCAGGTTCTCTGATTCAAAATCTAGTGCTCTCTCAAGGCTTTTGCATGAACAAAATTAATTTCTCCAAAACAAGAAGAAATGATAAACATTATAAAAAATACTTTACATTGAAATTTTCCAATGGAAAAGCTATAGGAAATTGACACAAATCTAGGAGACTGAGCCATTTCCCAATAGAGAGTCAAAGAAATGAACAGTTTTTGTTTTTGAAACCCTTACTTTCTGTCTTAGTAACAATTCTAAAACACAAGAGTGGCAAGGGCTAAGCAATTGGGGTTAAGTGATTTGCCCAGGGTCATACAGCTAGGTAGCTATCTGAGGCCAGATTTGAACCTAGATTCTCCTGAATCCAGGCCTGGTGCTCTATCCATTGTGCTACCTAACTGCCCCCTGAAATAAACAGTTTTAAAAAGAAAAATGCAAGCTATGAAAAATAATACGAAAAGTGTTCAAAAGTACTGATGATAAAAATCAAGACTTAAACAACTATTAGTTGTTAAGTTTGCTCACATAAAGTTAGCAAGATTGGTAAAAGACAAATATTGGAAGGACTATGTAAAAGCAGACACTAATCCACTCCTGGTGGAATGTAAGTTGGTCTTTTAGTTCTGGAAAACAATTTTAAAATAAGTAAGAAAAGCACCAAATTGTTCATTCCCTTTGATTCAACAGCCCTATTATTGGCTTTATAGACCAACAAAAGCAATGAAAGAAAGATCTCATACATACTAAGAAGAATCTTCTAATTGCAAAAAAGTTAGAAACAAATGATATGCCAATCAAATGGAGAATAGCTGAACAAATTGTTATTCATGAACATGATGAAATATTACTGCATTATGAGTAAATCAAAGAAACTTGAGAAGACTGATGAAATGATGTAGCCAAAATTAAGCATAAATTGGAGAATAATACAAAAAGACTATTGATAATATAAGAGAGCATTGATGAAGGTTTTCAAATTCCCATGGCCAGAGAAAGGGACATGAATAGCTAATTCTCAGAAAAAGAAATCAAAAGTATAAATAATCACATGAAAAAGTGCTCTAAATCCTGTCTGATTAGAGAAATGGAAATGAAAACAACTCAAAGGTACCACCTCACATCTAACAGATTGGCCAGTGACAATAAAGGAAAATAAGGAATGATGATCTGGAGGATCTCTATATGAACTGGAAGAATCTCCACAAACTGATTCCGAGTGAAATGAGCAGAAGCAGAACTTTGTGCAGAAACTGAAACATTATGGCACAATCAAATATAATATACATTGCTAATAAGAGCAATGCACTGATCTAAGACAATCCCGAGGGACGTACGAAAAAGAATGTTATCCACAGCTAGAGAAAGAATTGTGGGAGTAGAAACACAGAAGAAAAACAACTTCTTGATCACATAGTTCCATGGGGATATGATTGGTGTTGTAGACTCTAAGCTATCACCCTAATGCAAATATTAATAATATGGAAATTGGTCTTGATCAATGACATACATAAAACCCAATGCAATTGCTCTTTGACTACAGGAGATAGGGGTGGGAGGAGGGGAAAGAAAGAACAATGGAAAAACACCCAAAATTAATTAAATAAATAAATGTTTGGGGGAAAAAATTTATTCCCAATTGGAGAAATCATACTTACCTCACTTTTTGGATTTTCCATTGTGGAAAATCACTGTATAATGCTAAAATATTTGTCTAGAGAAAGAGCAGATTAAATTAAAAAACTTCACATTATACAATGTTTAAGAGAAAATGAAATCATAATTAATTAAGTTGATTACTTTAAAATATACATTAGGGAGGAATTCTAGGAAGATGGCGGCATAGAAGCAGTAAGGCTCCAATCCTCTCTAAAGCCCTTCACCACCAATTAAGGACAAATGGCTCGGAGGGAACAAAAAACCAAATCTGACAACACAACAGAGCTGGGGGATCCTCCAGCTGAACCCAACTAAAAAGGTATGAGGAAAAAAAGAGAAAAAAAGCCTGACTTCTTGGAACTCTTGGGTGAGAGGGGAAAGAAAGGAGGAAGATCCCAGATCCCATATTCCACCTGATGTGCTGAGTATCCAGCAGGTACTGGAATCCCTGGGTGGGCTGGGCCAGTAGTCCAAGAGAGTGCCTCGCTGGCACAGCTGTGCCAAACTCAAGGCTTTGATCACAGACAGCAAGGAAGCTACTGGGGGAGAAACCCAGAGACAGGGAACATACCCTCCATCTTGTGCTAACCCTCCCCCACCTTTCTCTTTTGGCTTTGACCTCAGGGTATTCAGAGCAGTGTAGATCAACCACACCCAGGCTTAATCCTATCAATACAACTGACAAGAGGTCTTCAGAGGACTGGGAAGCTCCAACACCCCTCCCCCACAGACTAGTGTGAATGAAGCCTAACTAACCTCTAGCTTTGACCACCAGCTGGGGAAAATCTGACCTTAAAGCACTTGGAGCTGAGCAGATTAATCTCACCTGGCTTAATCCTATCAGCACAGTTGACAAGAAGTCTTCAGATGGCAGGGAATCTGGGACAACCCTCCTGCACAGACTACAAGGAAGTAGCCAAATTCACTTCTTTGGCTTCACCAACAGCTGGGAAAAATCTGGCCTCAGGCCCAACTAACCTAATTATTCAACAAAACAGAGAAGAAGCCCTCCCAGGGCTGAATAGAGCAAACTCAAAAATATGATCAGAAGATCAAGATCACAGCCAATTACAGGGGAGAGAGGAGGGGAAAAAAACATGAGTAAACAACAGAAAAAGAAAAAAGAAACCACAATCTACAATTTTATTCAGAAATTGAACAAAGATCAAATGGATCAGAAGAAGATAAAGGAACACTAGAAAAAAACAAAGAAAATTCAGTGAAATGGACACTGACTTTGGAAGAACTCAAAACTGAATTAACTCCAGAACTCAAAATTCAATTAACTCAAGAACTCAAAATCCAAATAACTCAAGAACTCAGAAAACAATCAACAGAGGCTGAAGGCAATTGAGGAAAGGAAATATATGATCTAAAACAAGAAAATAATGTCTTAAAAGCCCAAATTGACCAGCTGGAAAATGAAGCAAAGAAGGCAAAAGATGATCTACAAAGCAGACCAGAAGAAGGATGAGCAAGAAACCAGGGATGAAATACAATCTTTAAAAATTAGAATTCAACAACTAGAAGCAAATGACATCACAAGGCAGCAAGAATATATAAAACAAAATAAAAAAATGAAAAATTTGAGGAAAATATGAAACACTTCATTGATAAAACCACAAATCTGGAAAACAGATCTCAAAGAGGAAACTTAAGGATTATTGGACTGCCAGAACATCACGACAAAAGGAAAAGTTTGGACATCATCCTGTAGGAAATTATACAAGAGAAATGTCCTGACATTCTTGAACAAGGGTGAAAAGTGGAAATAGAAAGATTCCACAGATCACCCCCTACATTTAATCCACAACTAACAACTTCAGAAATATTATAGCCAAATTCAAAAACTACCAGACCAAGGAAAAAATATTACAAGCTGCTAAGAAGAAGTCATTCAGATACTAGGGAACCACAGTTAGGATAACACAGGATTTGGCTACATCTACATTGAAGGACAGGAAGGCATGGGATACAATATACTGGAAAGCAAGAGAGCTAGGCCTACAACCAAGATTTAACTATCCAGGAAAACTGACTATTTTCTTGCAGGAGAAAGTATGGTCATTTAACAAAATTGAAGACTTCCAAGCATTCATAAAGAAAAAATTAGACTTAAGCGGAGAGTTTGCTACTCAAACACAGAACTCAAGAGAATCACCATAATGTAATTAAGAGAGTGTGGAGGGAAACAAAAGAAAACAAAACAAAAAACCCTTTCTTTAAGGGACCCAATAAGCTCAATTACTTATATCCCTATAAGAAAAGAAGATATTGGTAACTCTTAAATATTGTTATTACCAAGAGGGTAGAAAGAAGAAGTATAATTAGAGGGAACACGGACAAATTGTACAGGATAAAATCTCAAGTTATATGTATGTATTTATGTATAACTAGAGGTAAAAAGGGAGATAATATTAAGAGAAAGGGGAAAACAGACAAAATGGAGTAAATTTATATTTCATAAAGAAGTGCATGGGGCGAACAAGGGAGAAGACCAATACAATGGGAGGGTAAAGAGGTTGGAGAAAGGAAATACTTAATTCGTAAGTGCATTGAAGTCAACTTAAAGAGGGAAGAACAATCAGATCCACTAGGGCAGAGAATTGATTTGTGCCCTGTAAAAAAGCAGAAGCGTAACAAAGGGACTGGTGGGGTGGGAAGCAATAATAGGAAGGTAGAGGGCTTGGGGGGGAATGCAGTGTAGCTTTAAATAACAATAAGAGGAGAATAAGAAGGGAGGACAGAGAAAGGGAAGTACAACAAGGGAAGGGATTATAGGAACTGATTAAAAACAAAACACTGGTATAGAAGGAAACAGTGAAAGAAGAAAGGAGACAAGGAGAGAGAATCAAAATGCCTGGGAACAGAGTTGATAATTATAACTCTGAATGTGAATAGGATGAACTCATCCATAAAACAGAAGCAAATAGCAGAGTTGATGAGAAACCAAAATTTTACCATATGTTGTCTACAAGAAACACACATGAGACAGGTAGACATACATAGAGTAAAAATGAAAGGATGGAGAAAAATCTATTGGGCTTCAAATGAGAAAAAGAAGGCTGGGGTTGCCATCATGATCTCTGACAGATCCAAAGTAAAAGTAGATCTGGTTAAAAGACATAGGCAAGTTAATTACATCCTAATAAAACGCAGTATAAACAATGAAGAAATATCAGTACCCAACATGTATGCACCAAATGGCATAGCATCCAAATTTCTAAAGGAAAAACTAGTGGATCTCAAGGAAACATAGATAGCAAAACTATACTAGTTGGGGACCTCAACCTTCCCCTATCACACCTAGATAAGTTAAACCAAAAAATAAATGAGAAAGAGATGAGGGGAATGTAACCCTAGAAAAATTAGAGTTAATAGATATATGGAGAAAAATAGAGACAAAAAGGAATAAACCTTCTTTTCAACAGCACATGGAACACTCACAAAAACAGACCATGTACTAGGTCATAGAAAATGTCAAATAAATGCAAAAAAGCAGTAATAATAAATGCAACCTCATCAGATCATAATGCAATAAAAATAGTTATTAGTAAGAATAAATGGAGAGGCAAACCAAAAACTAATTGGAAATTAAATAATATGATTCTCCAAAACCAATTAGTTAAAGAAGAAATCATAGTCAATCAATAATTTCCTTGAAGAGAATGACAATGATGTGACATCCTACCAAACTCTGTGGGATGCAGCCAAGACAGTACTCAGGGGGAAATTTATATCCTTGAGTGAATATATTAACAAATTAGGGAGGGCAGAGAATAATGAATTGGGCATGCAACTTAAAAAACTAGAAAGCGAGCAAATTAAAAATCCCTAGAAGAAAACTAAATTAGAAATACTAAAAATCAAGGGAGAAATTAATAAAATTGAAAGTAAATGAACTATTGAATTAAAAAATAAGACTAGAAGCTGGTATTTTGAAAAAACAGATAAAATAGACAAAGTACTGGTCAATTTAATAAAAAAAATGGAAGAAGAAAACCAAATTAACAGTATCAAAGATGAAAAAGGGAGTCCTCACCTGTAATGAAGATGGAATTCAGGCAATCATTAAAAACTATTTTGCACAATTATATGGCAATAAATATAGTAAATATAGTAGAGAGTTTGCTGCTCAAACACAGAACTCAAGAGAATCACCATAATGATGGCAAGAAGACTAATACCAGCATTTAACTCAGAGAAAGCCCTTAATTTCAATGCTTGAGAACGGATGGAGTAAATCGCCAGCATCTAACCTTTTTAGAACTGTGCAAAATCCCCTGAACTCTGGGGCATTGGGAGTGCTGGTGGTGTGATCTTGGTAGATCAGTCGATGACTTGTTTTTTGTTTAAATTCTCAAAGTTTATATTACAGCTTAGATAGTTCCCTTTCAGATAGTGGTGAGACCTCCAATAGCCTCTTTCTTAAACTCTAGGTTCAATGACCTTTTAACCTCTTAAATTATGTCTCACTTTATGCCTTAAATGCATTCCTGCCAAGGTACATGTCAACTGTTTTTCCTTAAATCAAATTCTATTTTAATTAACTACACTAGAAAAACTTGAAAGGAACCCTAGGAGAAATCGTTTTGTCAAGTAAAGAGTCCTTTTGTAAAATAGAAAATGGAATTCTAATATCCCTCTTTTATGAATCTATATTTCTTTACATTGAGGTTACTTAAAATGGGAAATATCTATATTCTGGGAAGTCCAGGAGCTCAATGGCCTGCTTTTGGTTTCCTTACTCAATGACCACATATTTAATGAGACTTTATTCTCAAGGAAGCAACTCCTGTTTATGTTTGTCTTTAAACCATCCCCCCAAATAGCTCCTATGTGAAGTAAGTACCTGGCACATAGTAGACACCTAATAACCATTTATGCTTTCATGCATAGGCTTGCAAGCATTATTCTTCCTATTTTATGGATATGGAAATGGGTTCAGAGATTGGTCCAAGGGCACACAACTCTGTAAGTGTTAGATCGTGGCTTCAAACCTTCTGATTCTAAATTTAATAGTGTCTCACTATACACTCCCAGCTAGGCACAGGGCACTGTGGTTGGTCCTTTGGAGTTTAAAAAGCTGTATAATATATAGCTCCTGCCTTCAAAGAGTTTTGCATCTAGGGAACTTCAGCATATGAATAGTTAAATAATAATACTGGTGATGTTAAAAGGCAGCATATTGGGGGCAGCTAGGTAGCTCAGTGGATTGAGAGCAGTGCTAGAGACAGGAGGTCCTGGGTTCAAATTTGGCCTCAGATGCCTCCTAGCTCTATGATCCTGGAAAATTCAAGTAACCTCCATTGCTTAGCCCTTATTGCTCTTCTGCCTTGGAACCAATACATAGTATTGATTCTAAGATAGAATTTAAGGGTTTCAGAAAAAAGACAGCATATTGATTATTACCAGGTGAGTAGAACAGAGAGTAAATGTTCCCAGGTAAGAAGGAAACGCTGTTGCTATCAATAATATGAGAAGAAGGTAAGACTTGAATTGGGACTGAAACATTTTACAGAATTTGGATATGGGAATGGAGATGGAAGGGATTCTATGCAGAAAAAATAATGTGACTAAAAGCATGCATATGGGATTTCTCACTACTGGAGGCTACACTCCACTGTATAAATTCCCCCATTACTCATTTTCTCCCTTCCATGGCTATTCCAGAACCCATCAGAGGCCATGAGATGGTAGGAAGAGTCACCATTGAGGCTTCTCTTTCCCTTTGCCCAACCCTGACTTGAATAAAGCCTCCTGGACCTCACCATCTTCTCTACAATTGCTTCCTAAGAGCTTCCAAGTCTTATCTTTTGCCCTCTCTCTTTGCCTGGAAGTTCCTTGGCCGTATCATCTTAGCTACTTATATAATCTAAATACTTCTGAACCTTTCCATCTACCCTCTATCTACTATCCCAGACTGTTTCTTCAGATCCATTAATTTCTCCAATGCATCATTCATTCACTTATATGATCAACAATTATTCAAACTGGACAATATTATGTGTCCAGCCCTAGGCTAGCCACTTTGGGGGATGGATACCAAAGAAGAAAAAGACATGAGTCATTGTGTTCTTTCCACTGTCCCATGCCAACTCCCTCTCTCTCCTACTCCTATTCAACTTCCCCAAGAAGGCTGACTCAGACTCAGTAGCACCTTCCCCCTTTTGTAATTTCCCAGGCATGGAAGATCAGATAAATATGCACATGGGATTCCATACCCCCCTCACTGACAGATTCCTATTCCTAATTAAGTTGGTGCTCTGATGGAAGTTCTTAGTTAATTGGCCTCATAAGGATATTTTAGGCTTAATGCGAGGAGCTTAGTATTTCACACATGTTCCCTGGAATGTTACAGCTTGCTAGAAACCCAGAATCTCTCTAGCATCAGGGGAACACTGTCAGAAAGCGATCCTGGGAGTGGTTAGATCAAAGTCATTGCACAGGGGACCCAGTCAGCCTGCAGGGGCCAAAGAATATTTTTCTTTGGATGGAGGCCATGTGGTCTTGTGCACAGAGGAATTAGAAGCCTCTGTTCCAGTTTCGCTCTGATCTTGGCTTCACCAAATGACCTTGAACAAATTTTCAGACCCTCCCTCTACCTTAGGTCCTCATCTCCAAAGTGCTGCTAAGACTTCCTCCCTCTGTCTTCTTTTTCTGTGTTGGAGGTAGGGAATGGTTTCTGTGGTGATGTATTAGGTTTTGTCTGTAGACTGTGGAGCGGTCTCTTGGGAAAACTGCTCTGGAAGTCTAATGGAGTGTGATGGAGTGTGACTTTTAAAGACATCTGAAAGGAAATAGGAATTCGTCATCAGAATCGTGGATTGGAATCTTGGCTCTGTGTGATTATTGTCTGTGTGATCCTGGGCACATTATTTAGCTTTCCTAGACCTTGGTTTCCCTATCTATAAAATGTGGACATTAGACAGACTACTCTCCCAGGTACCTTCTACCTCTCTACTGGTCACTGCATTTCATGAAAGACACCATTGAATTAGGGAGCATCCAAAAAAGAGGCCTTGAATTAATTCACTCCATGTCAGGCAGAAACTAATGATGTTAAACCTGGAAAAAAGAAGGGCTGTGTGCCTGCAAGTGCTGGAGAGTTAGGGTGGGGGGGAGTGCATGATAATTATCTTCAAGTATTTGAATAGCTGTCACCTGGTGGAGGATTAAACTTATTCTGCTTGGCCCCAGCAGGCAGAACTAGAACGAATGGAATTTGTATAGTAGCCACCTTAGAGTCTATGTCAGGAAAAACTTCCTAGCATTTAGATTCCAAGTGGAATGGGCCACCTCTGGAGGTATTGGGTTTCTCTACATTAGATACCTTACAACAAAGATTAAATATCCATTTGTTAAGCTTAAGCCCCAAGAAGAGATACTTAAATCTGTGAAGTGGTCTCCTATTCAAATTTGCACTATTGGGAGAAGTTTTAGTTATGTAGACTATGGCAATTGATCCCAGCCCATTGGTAATATGCAGCATGAATTTGATTATTTGCACTAATGGGGACCTAGCTGTGTGGGAAGACACCTCCCCCACTCCTTTGCAGAGGTGGGAGGTCTACAGATGTGGAAGAAAGAATATATTTTCTGGGATTTTTTTATGTACTAATCATAGTTGTTGATTATGTTTTTCATTTCTTCCTTTTTTCCTTAAAAAAATACTCTTTATATAGGATGGCTGTCCAGAAGGGGGAGAATAGAAACAGAGGATATAAGGGAAAATTTAGGTGATGCAACGTCATTAGCTTGGTGGTGCAGTGGATAGAGCACCAGGTCTGGAATCTGGAAGCTTGAGTTCAGATCAAGCTTCAGATACTGTAACCCTGCTCAAGTCACTTAACCTCTGCCTGTCTCATTTTCCTCATCTGCAAAATGGAGATAACACTAGCCCCTCTCAGGGTTGTTATGAGTATGACATAAGATAATATTTGCAAAGCACTGTGCAAGCCTTAAAGGTGATATAACTTATTCTTGTCATTATCATCATTATTATTAAAAGACAAGCTAAAAAACTAAAAAATAAAAATGATTTCCACTTGTCAGGGATGTTATAGAAAGGATTCTTGCCAAGAAATTGACATTTCATGGCCCCAAAACTTCCTTCCAATTCTAAAATTTTGTGAAATTCCATGATTTTTGTGGTTGTTCAATCATGTCTGACTCTTTCAGATTCTATTTGGAATTTTCTTGGCAAAAATATTGGAGTAGTTAGCTATTTCCTTATTTGTTTTTTTGACAGATGAGGAGACTGAGGCAAACAGGGTAAAGTGACTTGCCCAGGGTCACATAGCATAAATGTCTGAATTCTGTAAAATTAGCTATGCAAATGTTTATAATGTTATAAGAAACTTAGATTTAGAGGAAAGGAAACCATTTTCAGTTTTGATCTATAATCAGTTTTGTTTTCTGTACTAGAACAAGGTTTAGCATGGAGAAAACCATTTTGCTTTGCATTGTTAGACTAAGATTTTTATATCCATATTGCATAAGCTATATTAAATTTGTTGTAAACTTCTCTTTGTAACTCTCTAGATTAGTAGAACAATTGTAGTCAAATATGGTTTTCTGTATTAGGTTTAGAATGACAGTGTAGTCTTTGTAAACAACTATTTTTCTAAAAGTTTTGCATGCTGCATTTTTGGAATTTTATTATTGTATTCCTCAGCATTTGGTATTTTATTCATCTACTTTTGTTGATATTTTGCAAATTTTTGAATGTTGTTTTTGCCCTCTGTAAAACACTTATTGTAATACTCTTATTTGCCTTTTTTCCCTATTGCATATCCCTAGAGTAAGTTAGTGAATAGGAATAGGAAACAGATAAGTTTAGAGTAGGACTGTTAGTTATTTTAGTAAGTATAATAAGATAAGTTTACAATAAGGGGAATTTATATATTTAGTAGTGATCATATGAGAAATTTTTCTTCAACAAATTTATACTCAAATGATCAGAGGGA